>NC_079226.1:36428461-36610961 GCF_029633865.1 Lampris incognitus
CAAATGTACCATGGGACCGTGAGCGCTTTCATGCTCCGTTCAGATTACGAGCCCACGGACAATAAAGCAACAGGGCCCGCTTCTCTGTGAGCACTTATGCAGCGTCGCTGATATATACAGTGACAGTTTGACTGCACCTAATTGGTCCGTCTCTACTAACCCCCCCCCCCGCCCCCCGCCCCCGTTTTGTCTCTCTCTCTCTCCCTTTCTCTCTCACCGTTAGGGTGGAATAATTGTTACTAATAACGCTGCCTCCGAAGAGAAGCGCCTCATAAAAAGATAACGATGAGGCTATTATACCGTGTCACATCTCTGCATATCACCTCTCCGTGACCATACTTGGCGTAAATTTGTTAAAACAACGCAGGTCACGAGCTGTATTTCCGAAGTAGCGAGGCTACTTACACACTGAATTTGCACACCGCTTACATACAGAACGGGAACCGTAAATATATGGATACTGTAGCGAATTCAGGGGGCAGTCCGGGAACCGCCGCCACAACCGGGACGCGAACCCGCGTCTCCCCGCTCCGCAAGCGACAACGTTAACCAGTGGTTCTCAACCTTTTTGGGGTCCTGGACCCCCTGCGTATTTTTGATCTACCCTGAGGACCCCTCCACCTGATCTTGGGGGAGGGGGGTTGCAATTTGATAGAAACAGTAGAAACTGCATTTTAAATTGCATTATAGCATTTATTCACTCTTTGGGGCAAAAATAAGAGCTTTCAGTTGTAACTTAGATATAGTTAACAAAACAGAATTCTTATGCAGTAACTTTCAGATGTATGTAACAAAACAGAATATGTATTCAGTAACTTTCAGATATATGTAACAACAGAATTTTTATGCAGTAACTTTTAACAACGCAAACGGGAGCGAGATCTCTTATTAAAATACAATAAATTACACTTGTGAAACAGGTGTAATTAGAGAAAAAAGTCCTGTTACCCTTTATGGTTTAGGTAGATAAAGGTCTCAGTCACATTTGAGTAAAATAATCCTATTTCTATAAATGTCATAGGATCTTTTTTTTTTAAAGATATTTTATTTTCACGGACCCCTTGCAATTACACCGCGGACCACTAGGCGTCCGCGGACCCCCGGTTGAGAAACACTGGACTAAAGGGTCCGACCCGCTGGTCAAGAACTAATCCGTGACCGTTACAATATGTTATTGAGAGACAAAGGCAGACAGATATGGGTTATTCCTGTAAACTACTAATAAGGCACGTTAGCTCCTTGCTAACGGGTCTGACCCTGTAGCCGAGCGGTTAATGACGTCGCGTTGTGGTGCAGTACACCCGTATCGAATCCCGCACCGGGCAAGAAAATAACTGGTTACATTCTCAACCACGTGACCATTTCCACCGACAACGAACAGCTCCGCCATGTTGGAGGGCGGCTATGGACCATAGCAACCACTGTGTACCCGGAGGTTCCCATCATCCATCTGTGTTTACAAGAACGACATTTTACGCGAAAATCGGACACACGTACGGAAATGAAACATCGCGGTTGTGAGCCACTCTCCGAAAAACAGTTTGCGAAACAGAAGTTCTGGCCTAACGGCGCAAAGGATCGGATTCGAACCACGGAACCGGCGCAGAAATTAACTATTGTAACGTGCATGGATTAGTAGACACGCGGGCCGCTGTCTCGCGGGTCGGACCCTTTAGTCGAGCGGTTAGCGATGCCTCCTGCGGTGCGGGCGATACGGGTTCGCTTCCCGGCCGCGGCAGCTCCTGTGGTTGCGCTGTCCCCCGAATTCGCTACACTACTGTAAAATATCGAACCACGCTATCGGTTCCGTAAGAACCAAAGCTTGAACCAGATTCTGTCGCTCCGGCTGTTCAGAAAACGCAGCGACAGCAACACGATATCCTACAGATCCGCCGTCCTCCAACATGGCGGATGCGTTGCCGTGACGTCACACGAGACCAACCCATACGCGTTCTATCTAGCTGTCTCCGGTTCTTGCGGAATATTGCCTGTTAACGTTTCTGGATGATGCCGCCATGCATTTATGTATTCATTTCTGCAATGGTTTTCTGGTCATTGAGATTCTTGGGGACACCCAGAGTATAATAAAACAGATAGACTGTAAACCATGTATCTGATATCACTTGTTCCCCCTCAGCGGCTTCCTCTTCAGTGATAAAAACTGAGCACGCGCACACACACACACACACACACACACACACAACAGTGAATGTGTGTGTTTTTAAGACCATCGTCTCTGCCTGTGTGAGAGTGCCTGCATCCATTTCCAATTCAGTCCCGGGTAATAACTGTAGATTGGGTGTTTAAGTCACTCTGCATTTCATAAGGCAGCCCTGTCACTAGCGGTTATCTCCTCACAGCCCTCTGAGGAGTTGTGTCGCTGAAATGATTCTCCCAATCCCTGAATAATGCATGAAATTACGTAATGCAAATGGAGCCCTTTATTTCCCCTGCCTCTCGCGCGCAGGCACCGGGCCCGGGCCACCACGCCACGCACCGCAGCCGGGGAGAAGCAGCGGGGGGGGGGGGGTCCCTCGAGGTACAGAAGCCGGAGTGGAGCGGAGAGGAGAGGAGAGAGGGGGGGTAAAAAAAAAAAAAGGTCAGCGATAAACCCGGGTGGGGTGGTGGGGGGGTGTCCTCCGCACATGCGGGTTTATCAAATGCGGGAGAGCGGTGCTGAGTTATTGCGGGCCGCGCATGCGGCCAAATTGCTGCGCGGTGCAGCTGCTATTCATGAAGGCTGCGGCGGGAGGCTCACAGGGCCCTCCGTCCGTGTGGGAGCGGGGAGATATTCATTAAGCAGCAGCCTGGGTGTGCTGTGGGCTGCCACACAAACAGACCGAGAGACAGACGGACAGACAGGCAGACAGACAGACAGACAGACAGACGGACAGACAGACAGACAGACAGAGAGACAGACAGACGGACAGACAGACAGACAGACAGACAGACAGACAGAGAGACAGACAGACGGACAGACAGACAGACAGACAGACAGACAGACAGACAGACAGAGACAGTCATTGTTGTTGTTGCTGTTATTATCATAATCGTTGTTGTATTGTGTTGTTGTTGCTTTACATGCGTTGGCAATGTGTACACAAACGTATGTCATGCCAGTGAAGCAAATACTGAATTGAATTGAATTGACAGAGACAGAGAGACAGACAGAGACACAGAGGAAGAGACACAGAGGGAGAGAGAGAGAGTGCGCAAGAAAGAGAGACAGAGAGACATAGAGAGCAAGATAGAGAGAGGACCAGAGGAAGAGAGACAGACAGACAGACAGACAGAGAGAGAGCGAGAGAGCGAGAGAGAGGGTGAGATAGACTGGAACAGAGAGAGCGAGAAACACACACACACAAAGAGACACAGAGAGACAGAGACACAGAGGGGGAGAGAGACATAGAGAGCAAGAGAGAGGACCAGAGGAAGAGAGACAGACAGACAGAGAGAGCGAGAGAGAGGGTGAGATAGAGCGGAAAAGAGAGAGTGAGAGACACACAAACAAAGAGACACGGAGAGACAGAGAAACAAACACAAGACACAGAGAGCGAGAGAGAGAGACACACACAGAGACACACACAAAGAGACACAGAGAGAAACAGAGAGACACACACAGACAGAGAGACACACACAGAGTGAAAGACACAGAGACAGAGAGACAGAGACAGACAGAGACAGTCATTGTTGTTGTTGCTGTTATTATCATAATCGTTGTTGTATTGTGTTGTTGTTGCTTTACACGCTTTGGCAATGTGTACACAAACGTATGTCATGCCAGTGAAGCAAATATTGAAATGAATTGAATTGACAGAGACAGAGAGACAGAAAGAGAGACAGAGAGAGAGAGACAGAGAGAGAGAGACAGAGGAAGAGAGACAGAGGAAGAGAGACAGAGGAAGAGAGTGCGCAAGAAAGAGAGACAGAGACACAGAGAGCAAGATAGAGAGAGGACCAGAGAAAGAGAGACAGACAGACAGAGAGAGAGAGAGAGAGAGAGAGAGAGAGGACCAGAGAAAGAGAGACAGACAGACAGAGAGAGCAAGATAGAGAGAGGACCAGAGAAAGAGAGACAGACAGACAGAGAGAGAGAGAGAGAGAGAGAGAGAGAGAGAGAGAGAGAGAGAGAGAGAGAGAGAGAGAGAGAGAGAGAGAGAGAGAGAGAGAGCGAGAGACACACACAAAGAGACACAGAGAGAAACAGAGAGAGACACACACAGAGGGAAAGACACAGAGAGAGGGGGGGAGAGAGAGGGAGAGAGGGGGGGGAGAGAGAGGGAGAGAGGAATAATGATGATGACGATGACGAGAGGATGAAAGAACGCCGTGAAATTTTGTTGGATCAAGAAATGTCACTTGCCTCACATGCACCGAATGAGACCCTGCTAAACTGTTGTCAAGACGCTGCCTCAACAAGTAGATGAGCCTTCCCCGCTGTCTCCCTCCCCCCCTCCCTCCCCCCCTGTCTGTGTGTGTGCGTGTGCGTGCGTGTGGTGGGCAGCCACGGTGGAACTGAATGGCATTAATTGCCCCCTAAGATGACGGGCAGATGAAAGGGAGGTAGTGGGTTGCCATGGGACATGGGGGCCAGTTACAAAGAGAGGCTGAGGACGGCTGGCAGGTCTCACCGACTTCAAAAGCAGATAAAGGGCCTTTACACAAGGGATCCTCATTTCTCTCTCTCTCTCTCTCTCTCTCTCTCTCTCTCTCTCTCTCTCTCTCTCTTTTTTTTTTTTACTTAATCTCCCGAGTTTAGTAGGCTTTTCTGTGCCAGCCTCCTTCCCCTTTGTCCACTTTGTGTCGGGTATTAACACCAGTGGATTAAATAGGTGTTGGGTGAAGCATTGTTTGCGTTTTCCGTCCAGCCCACTGCCCCACATTGTCCTTCGGGCGTCACCAGCGGCTCGTCCACTCATATGAGTGGTGGTGGTGGGTGGTGATGGGGGGTGGGGTGGGGGGGTCATCTCCTCTCCTCTCGTGCACAGAAATGAACAACGCTTGGATGCGGTCGTCGAACTCGCCGGAGGGGGAAGGCAAAAAGGCGACGGTTTGCGTCGCTTTTGTCTCGCTTCGAATAAGGCGAAGTGCACTTAACTCTCCAGAATAGCTTTTTATGATGAGGAGAAGCACCCCACCCAGCAGCCCCCCCCCCAAAAAAAAACTACCTCCAACCTCCTCTGGAGAAGCGCAGAGGGAAACACCGCGCTGCTGTTGAATATGGCAACGGGAGGAAAATAAAGAATAAAAACGGGGGAGAGGAAGTCTAATGTGGCGCCTTGGGGCACAGAAGTGCAGTTTGGATCCGTGGAGAATAGCGCGTGTATTTGTGACGGGATATAAAAAACCCTTGTACCAGTTAAATCCTCTATGCCCGCCTTGCTTTAACCGTGCGTGACATCAAAAAAGCAACAACAACAACAAAAAAACAAAACTCATTTGGTACTGACCGGACCTCGTCGTCCCGTGGCGTGGGTTACCGGTCCCAGCCTTTCCATAAAGGGCCATGTGAATCTTCAGCTCAAGTGAGACTATACACTGATGAGCCAAAACATTATGACCAAGTAACGCTGATCATTTCCAAACAAGGCAACAAGTCAAGGTCTGGGTAGATTAGCTGGTAAGAGAACAAGCGGTCCTCATGGTCAACGTGCTGGGTGCAGGAGAAACCAGCAGGAGTCAAGACCTCACCGACTTTGACGAGGGCCAAGTTGTTATGGCCAGACGACTGGGTCAGAGCATCTCTGAGACAACAAGGCTTGTGAGGTGCTCCCGGTCAGCACTGGTCAGCACCTACTGGCAGTGGTCCGAGGAGGGACGAACCACAAAGCCGCGACAGGGTGTTGGGCACCCAAGGCTCGTTGATACACGAAGGCAACGAAGGCCATCCCACCTGGTCCGAGCCAACAGAAAGTCTACTGTGGCACAAGCCACAGGAAACTTTAATGATGGTTACAGGAGGGAGGTGTCACAACACACAGTGCATCACACTGTGCAGCCGCAGACCTGGTCAGAGTGCCCATGACCCCTGTCCACCATCGAAAGCACCTACAATGGGCACGAGAGCACTGGAACCGGACCTTGGAGCAGTGGAAGAAGGCCGCCTGGTCCGATGAGTCCTGTTTTCTTTAAGATCATGCTGATGGCTGTGTACAAGCGTCCATTTACCCGGGGAAGTGATGGACCCAGGATGCACTGTGGGAAAACGACAAGCCGGTGGGGGGGTCAGATGCTCTGGGCAATGTTCTGCTGGGAAACCCTGGGTCCCGTCATTCACGTGGACATCAACTTGACACGTGCCACCTACCTAAACTTCATTGCAGACCAGGTACTTCCCTTCCTGGCGACGGTAGTCCCTGATGGCAGCGGCCTCTTCCAGCAGGATAACGCACCCTCCCAACCTGCACACACTGTCCGGAAACGGTTTGAGAAACACGATGAAGTGTTCAGGGTGTTGCCCTGGACTCCAAATTCTCCAGATCCCAATCTGGTCGAGCATCTGTGGGACGTGCTGGACCGACAAGTCCGACCCACAGCGGTTCCACCCTGTAACCTACAGGACTTGAAGGATCCGCTGCTAATGCTTTGGTGCCAGATACCACAGGACACCCTCGGGGGTCTTGTAGAGTCCAGGCCTCGGCGGGTTGGACCGACAGCATATCTGGCAGGTGGTCACAGTGCTTAGGCTCACCAGCGTATAAAGAACAAGTACACCAGATGCAGGTTTTAAGGGGTACTGACGCGGTGGCAGCAGTATTTAAAAGTAAAACGTGGAGATGCTACACACACGGAGAAGACCTCACCTCCGTTTAGAAGCTGAGAGGGGGGGGGGGGGAAGAGACGAAGAAAAAACCTCAAGCAGTGTGGCAAACCCTTCCCGGGTCCTCCACCTCTCTCTCGCTCCTCTGTCCGTCCACACGGCCCTTCACCTCCAGCCCGGATTCCTGTCATTCTCCAGCGAAGGTATGGGCTCCTGCCCCCTCCCTCCAATCTGCCCTTGAATAGGGCCAGTCACATTGCTGATAGCATTTAATGAAAAATCTGCCCGGGCTTTGGGGAGTTGAAGTGGTGGGGGGGGTGGAGGGGGGTGGATGTGGTGGGGGGGGGGGGGGCACAGGAGAGCTCAACAAAGACTGCCTTTCACTGGAGTGGAAAGCCTAGATCGTGTTCTCTCTCTCTCTCTCTCCTTTTTATTCAAAATCAAAAATGTCCCAAATGATTGGGCAAAGAGACTGCCCCCCCCCGGATAAGTGTGTGTGTGTGTGTGTGTGTGTGTGTGTAAAATGTCACACTGAGGACCTGCGTTATGTGGTTGAAGGTGTTGGTGATGTCGGAGAGACGCAGCGGCTCCCTCACGACGCCCCACCGAACGTCTCTGGACGGTTTTCGGTCACACGTTTTACTTCACGGCACACCAAATAAGACGTGACAAGCCGTGCTTTGTATCAAATTAGACAAAAAGCTGGAAATAATATGTTCTCTATTAGACAGTAAAGAAAACACAGTTGTACCCTAATTAGGCATCACACACACACACACATTAGGCATCGCACGCCTGCTAAATTATGCTGCAATTGGAAATACAAAGTAGAACACGCAGTGAAACGAGGAGGGGTACTCCGTCTGTCGTTATGGGGAAACACATAGGCCTAGATAAAAGGCAAAAGATCAGTGCTTTTTTTAAGTCAAAATAAACAATAAATAAAAAAAACAATTAAAAAAATGAACCTAGCTGTCTCCAGTATGTGAAAGGTCGCGTATTCGTTGAGCGTTCGTGTGGCCTGTGGATGGAGCTTCTCTTTAGTCTCCCTGTTTTGATCCAGAATATCCCATATTTACACCGTTACACCAAATTACACACTAATTAGAAACCAATCACATCCGGTCACCTCACGCGTCCCTCGTATCCCGGGTGTTGTGCGGAGCCCCGTGGAGTTTGCAGGTAGTGATACATAGCGTAATACCGCATGCTTCCTCCACGCTCTCCTCCCACACCGGTTCAGACGACAGACCATTTAATGCCGTGTCACCACTGAGCCCGGTAACACCAGGCTGTGGAAGCTGCCAGAACATTGCATCTTTATTTCCCCCAGCGAGGCCCTCGTCAAGACTTTCTTACAGGCTAATTTGCAACACGTTACGACAGGACCGTGCCATCAACTAAAGCGGGGATCCCACGGCGTAAGGCAAGTTAGATGTAAAGACTTTTGTCGTGCCATTCAAATCGAATTTAAGCCCAGTTTTTGCAATAGCAAACTTCCAAGAAAAACACATCAATGACTTTGGGTAGAGAACAATTTTGCCCGCACGTTAAATCGAGATAAAAATCATGAATCATCAGTACGATAGCTAATCTACTGCGTTGATCAAGCATTTTGTCTTTTAGCTAAGTCAAGTCAGTTTTATTTGTGTCGCCCAATATCACTAATTACAAATTTGCCTCAGGGGGGCTTTACAGCAACACAACATCCTGTCCTTAGACCCTCGCATCGGGTGAGAAACAACTCCCTAAAAAAAACAAAAACCCTTTAACAGGGAGAAAAAACAGGAAGACGCCTCCGGGAGAGCAACGGAGGGGGGAAGTCTCTCCCAAGATGGACAACGTGCAATGGATGTTGTGTTTACACAATCTGCATAATACAACATTGTCAGAGGATAACAGAAGTATAATGGAATTACAAAATTTATGAAGATTAAATAGGCAAGTGTCACATCATGGGACAACACGCTTGCAAAAAACAGAGTATGTCCCTTGCCATTTAACTTGGTTATTATTTTTCACAGCATGCCGTGGATCTGCAGGCTTTTGTCAATTCTGCCTCCACCTGTTGTAACTCTGCCATTTTTTTCCCCTCCCTGCTGCTTCCTTAGTGCGTTTGATTTGGCGATGAGCTGTGCCATCAGGGTGCCAGCCCTTTCCCCCCAGCTTGTGTGGCGAGCTGATTGGCATCGCCCTGCAGAATGTTTGCCACCTCAAACAGGGTTTGTTTTCCTCTTCTTCCCGTCGTGTCGAGTCTGAAACCTTTCTTGCACAAAATACACCGTGCCTCGTATACGCTGCCTGGTACCTGATTCAGCCATGCTGGGGAAATCTTGGTTGAATAGCCCATTTTAATTGAATTTGCACTTCCCAGTGTCGTCCAGGGTACAGCGGCTGCTAGCTAGCGACAGTGGAGCCGCTGCTCTGAGCATCCCGGCCTCCAACAAATATGCTGATCTGCCTGACTGTAAAACTAGAGTGTGGGACTTTTACATGTAAATGAATGTCCTTGACATTCAAGCCCTTGCCAAACGAGTTCGCGCAGTGATGGGTAAGCCCATCACCGCCAGCTGAATCTCCCTGTATCGATTCTTGACAGATAACGCAAAACCTGCGAAAACCCAAGTGCATTTGTGGGGTTAATCGCCATCGTCGAGATATTCTGTGGTCAAGGCAATCTGATGGAGTCAACCTGGAGAATTTTCTTTGGCGTTCGCTTCCTTTCATGGGTGAGCTGCAAAAGCTGCAAGAATAAGTCCCATGATGGAAAAGGTAGAAAAGTTGACCACAAGCCAGGGTTTTTGAGGTTTCCCACCTGGACAGCAGGTGGAGGAGATAATGAAGAGGCCCTGGAGGTGGCCTGGGTTGCAGCGGTGAGATGTAGAAATGTCCCTTTCACCAAGTTATCTCCATTCATGTTTGTTTGCTCTCGGCATGTTCATAAAGGTAAATAAGGGAGATGTGGTTGTTTAAGTAACATTACTAAATGTGCTGGTTGTCTGTCTTCTAAAGTAGCTAGCGTTGATGTTATATCCATGCGCTGTTTTGGATTAGCCATTATGACATGCACCTAGGAAGGGCAGCAGAAACGGGTTAATCTGGTCTTGTTATGACTGTAAAATGTCGTGGAATTGTCCAATGTTAAGTAGCTCGCCTCCAAAAAAAAACCAAAAACAAACTTTTCATGTCATGGCAGGTCAACCTGCATACGAGCTGATGGAGACTGACCCCGACTGGGGACCATCCCTACAGCTTCTTCTTCTTTCAGCTTGTTCCCTGTTTCTCAGGGGTCGCCACAGCTGATTGTTGCCCTCCATAGCTTTCTGTCTGACGCATCCCTCTCCCACGGTGCAACCCTCCTCAGGTCCTCCTCTATCTGGTCTCTCCATCTTTTCCTTGGTCTTCCTCTTTTTCTTTTGCCAGATATTTCCAGGTCCAATACCCACTCTGCTATACAGTCCATGTCTCCTCTCTGTACATGTCCAAACCATCTCAATCTTGTCTCTCTCAACTTCTCATCCGTTCATCTGATCTTGAACGTAGCTCTCACTTCTTCATTTCTCTCCCAGTCTTTTCTAGTCACTCCCAAGGACCAATGCAGCATGTTCATCTCTGCTACCTGTAATGTAGCTTCTATTCTAGCCTCTCTGGTGTTGTGGCTGCTTCCATACCATACAGCATGGCAGGCCTGGCCATTGATTTGTATACCTTGCCCTTTACCCTCAACAGCATTCATTTGACACAAAGTACTCCAGATACCTTTCTCCATTAATCCCACCCAGATTGTGTCCTTTTCTTGACCTCCTTCTTACCACCACCTTCTGTCCGTATTGTCCATCCTAAGTACTTGAATTCGTTAACTTCTAGGACATCTTCTCCTCCCAAGGTCAGTCCTGGACTTTCTACTTGCTTATTTATGGGTGATTCTTCAATTAAGGGAGTTTTTAGTAACGCTTTATAATAACTACACAAATGAAACATTAGTTAAGTATTAATAACTACTGAATTCATCATTTGTAAAGCATTTGTAAAGCAAGACATGCACCAATGGTTAGTATGTTAATAGATGTTTTATAAACACTTATTAATACTGCAATTCATGATTAATTGATGCACAAATCTACATCTAAATAGTTTGTTAATCATGTACTTGCACTTTTTAAAGGATCTTATGATCCTCTAGACTTTTGTGAGTCTCAAAGTACTGCTGGCTTTTCAATCTCATGTGTAAATGCTTTGTAAGGCACAGATAGTCCTCACTTTAGATGACGTCAGACAAAATACTTACCTAACAACGAGTAACTACCTGAATTAGTCATGAATTGCAGTGTTAATAAGTATGTATAAATAACTATTAACACACTCACTAACAATTGGTGCATGTCTTGCTTTATAAATGCTTTACAAATAATGACTTCAGTAGTTACTAATACTTAACTAAAGCTTCATTTGTGTAGTTATTATAAAGTGTTACTGGGTTTTTCTGCCCCCAAGGTAGGTTTTCAAGAAAAAAAATGCTTTTTTGTTTGAAAAAACAATTATTGTATTTTTTAGAGTTAGGTTTTGCTAGCTGTGGAAAAAAAGGTGACATTTTAACACTTTTTCAGTATGTTGAAAATTCAATTGTGCCAGAATTTCCCTGTTTTGGGCTTGTCCCCAACCCAGACTTTTTAACTTCCCCTCTATAATAATGTAATAAAAGTGGTTAAATTCATTAAAGCTTTACTTTGCATTTCCTCATAATAATTTAAAAAGACATATTTCAAATTCATATGGTTTATATATATATATATATATGTGCAGTTTGCACATTTGTATAGTTAAATATTGCTATCCCTCATACATCTGTCATTACATCACACCGAACATTTTAGAGAGCAACAACGTTTTTTCAAACAACAACAATGTGGTTGCCATGGAAATGAGAAGTGCCAGAGGCGCATGAGCGGTCCAGGCAGAAGCATGACTTTTTCATATCCACAAATGTACGTAATTTGAAGATTTATATGTCCTGGTCTGAGAGTATGTTTATTAGGCGTCATTACCAAACAAGTTACTAACTTGAGTATTTTAGTTCAGAAATAAGACGTGACATCACCATCACGTTTTGCTGTTACAACTTTGAATAAAGCATCATAATATCAAACTTAGTTACTGGGAACAAAGTCCTTCCTGTTAATATCCCTCATCCACTTCTGGTGAATCTCCTGGTCCTCTGCCCAGGGACTCTGTGTAGAGAGTGTGGTCTCAGACAGGGGCACTCTTCATGAAGTAAAGCCTTGTTGAAGTTTGCCACTAGTGCTGGCGAAGCTGAGAACTGCACAGGCTCCTCCCGAAACCATAGACATTGTTGTCAAAAGTATTATTATTACATAAAAAGTAAAGGTAAACATAGAAAATTGTACACTTCTTACGACAGCTTGCATTCACACGCGCACATACTATACGACAACGCCGCCACAGTAATGGCGACTTGTTTACTTCTGGTACTTCCCCGGATACTTGTGTGCAGTGCCGGATTTACCGATAGGCTTGGCAGGCTGAAGCCTAGGGCCTCACAATCTAGGGGGCCTCTGGCAAGGTATATAACATTTTTGACACTGTCGTAGGCCTTTCTTACACATGCTGTCGTAACACACTGTAGTCTCTAAACGACCGTTCAGTAACGTTCCTTGCACTCCATTTCAGAATAATACCGTCTTAAGCCAATAACTCGCCACTAGCATTGATTTCTGTATTGAATTTGTCCTCCCAGGGGAGCAGTGAGATAGATAAGTTGAAAACACAGCTGTGCAAGTATCTGCAGAGGACCTTGCCGTTTTCACCAGCCAGGTTAGTAATAAAACTATGCTGATTTATAGCGTCTTTGTTAATGACAGGAAAACGCATACTCGTTTTGTAAACTGTTTTTGGAAGCAGATTTGATTCAGGTTTTGCAATATAGTTGTCAAGAAGGAGCAATTCTTTCAGGAGAAAACCTCCCAAAACAGAAACAGCGAAGCAGGACGTGGAACAGCAAGCTGATTATGAGGACGCAGCCATGATGCCGGCTCTAAATGAAAATATAAAACTAAGTCAAGAGTCACTTACTGGACAGGGAGAGGCTAAAGAGCCACAAGAAAATAATGTGGATAGTCAGAATTTTCAGCTCACACCTGGTAAGATAGGCCAAGTATTCCAGACGCAGATTTAGTCGATGATGCCAAACACAGGTCTGCTGTAGCAGACGCTGGTTTGTGGACGGAAGTATCACATGAGGAAGTATCTTATTGGGTAGAGAGGGACTCCTCTCAAGTTCCGCATCGTTGTGGACCATTTCAAATTCCAAGTGAGTGTACAAAAAAGAGTCCAGGTTTTGCACAAAAGCGCTTTTCTATTCAACAAAAGTCAATGGGGAAGCATATAGCCGAGAGTGGCTTGTGTCGTCTCCCTCAGAAGGCCGGATTTACTGCATTGTTTGTAAACTCTTTCCAACCCTTACATCCTCTGCTACAGCTTTAGCTTCTGAAGGGTTTGATGATTGGCAAAACTCCTATCTTATCCAAACTCATGAAAACTCAGAGAAGCACAGGAATGCCATGTTGACCTACCCAACACGGAAGAGAGGACAAACGTCAACTTCAAAGCTAGAGGAACACATAAAAGCACAGCAGCAGTACCGACGGCGTGTCACGGAGAGAATTATCGCTGTAATATCTTGCAGAGCGAGGCCTACCATTCAGAGGAGACAACGAACAATTTGAATCTCCAAATAACGGCAATTATCTTGGTCTTTTAGAACTAGTAGCAAAATTTGATCCATTTTTACTGGCTCATATCAACCGGTATGGATATTCCAGATCAGGAAATCCCCACTTATTTGTCAAAACTGTATGTGAGGAAATGATTTGACTCATGGCTAAAAAAGAAAAGAAGGTTACAGACGCAATTCCGGCTGACGTGAAAAAGGCTGAATATATCAGCTTGTCGGTAGATTCCACCCCTGACATTTCACACACTGATCAGTTGACTTTAATTATCAGATATGTACTATCACCTCAAGACGGTTTACCAAGTGGGAGATTTTTAACTTTCCTTGAGCTAAAAGACCACACAGGAGAAGGCATGGCTGACTTAGTGTTTAACTATCTCACTATTACTGAGCTTGAAATTGTCTTTACAAAATGCCGAGGGCAGTCTTACGGCAATGCTGCCAACATGGCTGGTAGGTACAACGGTATGCAGCAAAAAAATCATCGAAAAACACATTTGCAAGATTTATTCCATGCACTGGCCACTCTTTAAAATTGGTGGGCTGTTCAGCTGTTGATTGCTGCCTTGATGCAGTGAACTGTTTTGGCATTATCAATAAAATGTATACCTTCTTTTCATCCTCCACAAAGACTCAGTCAAAGTGCCTAAATATTTATCAGACACTAGGTGGGAGGCACTTGCAAGAGCCACAGAAACTATTTTGGGTAGTTACAGCGCTATCACTGAGTCATTTGTACTCTGACGTTAATGGGAAGGGTGATACCAGGCTTCAAGCTAGTAATCTTTTGCAGAAAATGGAAGAACTGTAATTTGTGTTCATGCTGCATTTTTGGACCCGTGTGCTAGGTCATTTTCACAAGGTCAGCGAAGCCGTTCAGAAATCAGAACTGTAATTGAGTATTTGTGCAAGTTTGTGCAGTTCACCTCAGGATTTTTTAAGCAAAATTAGAGAAGATTTTGATGAGCTTGAGCAACAAGCAAAAGCCACCTTGCCAAATGTCAACTACAGAATTATCACAAGGAGACAGAGTGAGGAAACGGCAAGGAAATGATAGAAGTGCACCTGGTCCCAGTGCCTTAGATGAACTCTCTTCAATAGATAAGTTTAGGTTAAAATCCTTTATTCCTATACTAGATGCACTTGAAGCCAATTTAAGAAGAAGAGCTACCGTGTCCAGTGAAGTTGCACAAATGTTTGCCTTTCTTGCTAATCTGGCAGCATCTAAGCAAGAAATTCAGCAAGGTGTTGAGCTGTTGATAGAAGCATACCCAGAAGATATTGACCTGAAACTTACTGATGAACTTTTGCACTTTCACTTGTACGTAAGACAAAGCCACAGGCCTACAGAAAAGCACTCTCTGTCCCATTCAGACCTTTATCAAATCATATACAAGGAAACAATTCAGAAAGCCTTTCTTAATGTGGAAGCAATATTGCGGCTATTTCTTAGCTCAATGGTCACTAACTGCTCATGAGAGAGGTGTTTATCAAGACTCAAAAGAATTAAAAATGAATTAAGGGCCACAGTGTCTCAAGGAGAGGTTGTCCGCACTGAGCATTCTGTGCATTGAAAGTGACAGACTTAGACGAACAAATTTGGTTGAACTTTTGGGTGATTTTGCTATGAGGAAGGCTAGAAAAAAACTTTTTTAGTCTTAGTGTATTTGATGATTGTAGTTTTTTTTAATTTTTTAATATGTATTTTAAAACCGACTGTTTGGTGACAACAAAGTAGAATCTAAAAGTGCCACATCGTCACTGCCAGGTAGTCATGATCATCTTATTAACATTTCCCAGGCAATTAAATTTTAAGCTCAAGGTTTTTTTTCAAAAGAATATAACAGTAAACTTACAATTTCATTTTCCTAAAAATTCCTGTTTATTCCACAAAATGTCTACAAAGTTTGGTTATTACAACAGTTTTTTACAGTGTCAATTTTAACATTTATGCATGTTTTTCAATCACTACGGTATTTAAAAATAGCATCTCATGTCCTTCAAAGGAGGAATTGTGAATTGAGGAATTTTAAACAGCCGTCATCATCCTCGGCTTTACTCGGTTTTGTTTAAAACACTCTTCCATCTTCCTCTAGTCGTGCAGGTGGGGGATTGGGAGGGGTCTCACAAGTGGAATAGCCTAGGGCCTAGGGCCTAGGCCCTAGGGCAGGGGCGGGCAATCTTATCAGAAAGAGCCGGTATGGGTGCAGGTTTTTGTTTCAACCAAGCAGTTGCACACCTGATCCCACTAGTCAACATGTAGAGTCTTTGCTGGGGAACTTGATTAGGGGACACAGGCGTGTAACGGCTTGGTCGGAACAAAGACCTGCACCCACTCTGGCCCTTTCTGGATAAGACTGCCCACTCCTGCCCTTTGGCCTCCCTTCATCTAAATCCGGCACTGCTCATGTGTACCGTCGGCGTTCTAATGAATCTCACTACGCTTCTAGGCAAGACACGCCCCGCGTGGCATTCAAGCGCTAGGATTGGCCAGATTGGCCAGTACTCGTTGCATCCGTTGGTTGGGTTGGTTAAGGTTAGGGTTAGGCGTTAAGGTTAGCTAATCAGAGGCAGAGTTGGGCGGGTCTTCCTACAATCCTAGCGCCTGGATGCTACGCGAGACGTGTCTTGCCTAGAAGTGCCGTGGGATTCACAATAACGCGCATCTCGTATCTGTCACATACACATGCGCATGCGCAAAACAAATCGGGTTTCCATAACGGATCGGATGACGACAGTATCAGCGGGGTACTCTTTTTTTACTCAGGTTCCAAAGATGGGCCCACATCCACCCAATCGCAGTAGCAACAGACCCTTTTACAGCTGATCACGTGATTTTGCTGCCAAAATGCGCGCGCATACTATGCGTGACTAGGTCATAAAAGGGCCTATAGTCGACATAGCCCCTCGTAGTGGCGGGTACTTATAGTGACACATACTCAACACTTGACTTATACTTTTCCTACAAATTATTTTGTGAGAGTAAAGGTCGCCTTTCTAAACTGGAAATTCATTTTGTAGCAAGCCTCTTACTGTAAAAGTCAGCAAAGCTCAACCTGAAAAGGTCATATCAGTGCTTCTTGTGGTTCTTTGTAGAATCCGCACACGCACAAGAAAAACAAAACAACAAAACATCCAGAATCTCTCTTTGCAGGCTTATTCTCCCGTCTACGCTTCCGCGGCGCCGGATGATGACATAACCAGGACACGTTGCTTTGTTTTCTCGCCTTTCCCACCTTTGCATAACGCAACCCCAGCGAAGGGGGAAACAAACTTCAGACAAGCTTTCATCTCTTTTCTTAGCATCAGACAACAGGGCCTGTGACCTGACTTACCCGCGTCTCGTCTTCAGCCCTCCGTGTCATCACAACGATCACAGCCCCCCCCCCTTTTTTTATAAACCGAAGTAAACAAGAATGTGGTCTCGTTTGAGCTAGTGTCCTCATCCTCGTGGAAGGTCGGTCAGCTCATTCATTTTAGCCCCGAAACTCTTCGGGTTTAATATTGTAGCGAATTTCGGGGGACAACGCAACCACAGGAACTGCCGCGGCCGGGAAGCGAACCCGTACACTACCCTCCTCCTTCGGGAAGCGCGTCCCCGCGCTTAAGCGTATCAGCTCCTTCACGCCTCAGGGCGCATGCGCTTCCGATGGCCTTACGGTCGCTCCATCCCACTTCTGACACCAATGTAGCGAATTCGGGGGACAACGCAACCACAGGAACTGCCGCGGCCGGGACGCGAACCCGTATCGCCCGCACCGCAGGAGACATCGCTGACCGCTAGACTAAAGGGTCAGACCCGCCAGCCAGCGGCCAGCGTGTCTTCTTATCCATGCACGTTACAGTATGGTTCAAATTACAAACAACCAAGACGGCCATATGCTGAGAGAGAACAGCGCGCGCGTCGGTCTTCTTCTTCGCTCGTGTCTCAGGTGTTTATCGGTTCTCACCTGGAGATACAATTTCGTTCAGCACACGCTGTTACCCAAAGCGACGTGCCTCTGAGAGTTAGGGGAGTTTTTCCTAATCCGATGCGAGGGTCTAAGGACAGGATGCCGTGTCTTGGGGCAAATGTGTAATGTGTGATAGTGGGCTATACAAATGCAACTGACGTTGACAAGCAAGGGGCTATAGTCAGGGGGCGACAACGCAAGTAAGCGCCCAAAAACTAGGTTGAAGTCTGATGGGGGACACAGGTGTCTACAGGCAGTGCACAGAGGCAATGCATAGGGTGCATAGAAGCGGGGTTTTTTCACACTGTAGCGAATTCAACCATTTGTTCTCTCTCTTTACATGTTGTTCGCTTCATTTTGGCACCCCCCCCCCACCACCACCACCGCCGGCCTCGAAAATTCCATGCAACTTCCTAACACTGAATCAGTCCTTCGGGGGGAGGGGGAGGGGGAGGGTGTGGAGGGGTATGTACATGTAGGAATCAGGGAGGGTGAGGGTGGGGTGGGCGGTATATACATGTATGACGCACCAACAGATAAAGAGAAAGAACAAATTTTGTCGCCTTGTCAAGATAAGGAATGGTTCAGGTTGGGGGTTAAGGTTCACCCTTTGTAAACCAGTTTATTTCCTTTGGGGACCGATGCCAACACGTGTACAGACGGGGCCTTTCATAGGAGGGGGACGTATTGAGAGATGTTCTAAACATGTATAAGATTTTGGATATTAAATCTTCCTCAACTGTGGGCCCCGTTTCTGCAAAACAAAGGCCAATTCATTCCGCCCTTGCAGCCAAACTCTAAAACAGATGGTTTTAAAACGTTAAAAAAAAGGATCCATGAAATATTTCTTACACTCCTCAGATGTATATCATTTTCTTCTAACACTTTCTGGGGCCTGAAAGGCACAGACTTTCAAAGCGCTCTTATCTTGGCAGGTTTTCGGTGACAGCCACGGGCTTGTCTGATGAAGTTATCCATGCCGACGCGTCCCTCCGCTCAGGGAGGCCGAGCTGCAGATGGCCTCTTTCTGCTTGTTGCTCATGAAAATCATCCTTTGCATAATCTGTCCATTAATCACAATCACAAACGTCAGGTGAACAGTAGGCTCGAATAACTGCAGGCCGGCGGCAGCTGGAAAGTGTAAATGTTAGGGGGCGGGAGTTTACTCGTCTCCAATGGAGACGCAGAAGCAGAGGCAGAAGCCGGAGCCAAATCTCTTCCAGATGAACAAATGACCAGAACCTGAACTTGTGGGTTGATAACAGGCTTTTTGATATTAGAGAAGGAAATAAATGCAAGACTTCTCAGGGTGCAAACTGGGAAACAGCAGATCTGCTACTGTTGGGGCAGGGGGGGGGGGTCTGAGGGGATAAGAGGGACATAAGGTGTAGATGCATTTGCGCGGGAAGGGGGGGCTGAAGCACCCCTTAGTGATGGGTGCAGCCCACGACCCCCCCCCCCAGTAGTGGCAGGTGGGTGTGTAACATCTTAGACCCAACGGTACGCCCAACTTTTCCCTAACGTACAAACGCAAAAAAGATAAAACACCTTTATTTTACACAGTGGGTAGCGCCGCGTGGGATGTACATGTTTAATAATAAAGTGAGTAAACACTCCCTTCCTAATCTGCCACACACGCGCCTTACAAACAAAACAATGACGTCATAATGTAGCGACCTGGAGGAGGCGGTCGCTCTGACTGTCGGCGGTTCTGCGCTGGGGGAGCGCAATGGCTGATGGGACTGTTAATGTAAGATGTAAGATTGCGTTTTAATGATGTGGTGTTCGTGTTGTGGCTATTCTTGTGTTGTTGTTTTGGGGGTTCGACTCAGACTAAGCAGGAGACCGTTTACTGACTAACTGACTCTAGAACCGTGACTGGGACTGATGTCGCCACTTGGGTTTTTTTTGGGGGGGGGGTCGTTACGTCGTTGTCAGCTCCGTTCTGGCCGGTGTGAATAAAAGAGCACCCCCGGGGTCGTGCGGTGTTATGGGGGCAACGGGAGTCACGATAAAACAGACATCGCTGCCTCTCGACTCGTTCCCCCACGCCGGCTCGCCACGATACTGTAGCGAGTTCGGGGGACAACGCAACCACAGGAACTGCCGCGGCCGGGAGGCGAACCCGTGTCGCCCGCACCGCAGGAGGCATCGCTAACCGCTCGACTAACGGGTCAGACCCGCCCGCCAGCCAGCGGTCAGCGTGTCTTCTTATCCGTGCACGTTACACTACCCCCCTCCTTCGGGAAGCGCGTCCCCGTGCTTAAGCATATCAGCTCCTTCACGCCTCAGGGCGCATGCGCTTCCGATCGCTCCTTCCCACACCAATGTAGCGAATTCGGGGGACAACGCAACCACAGAAACTGCCGCGGCCGGGACGCGAACCCGTATCGCCCGCACCGCAGGAGGCATCGCTAACCGCTCGACTAAAGGGTCAGACCCGCCAGCCAGCGGCCAGCGTGTCTACTTATCCATGCACGTTACACTACTTTCCGTTTCAGTTGGCAGCCCCCCCCTGCTTAAAACACCTTCCCGCGCGCCTGTGTGTGGATGTGTCTCAGTGATGATTAACTAATTAGCTGAGCAGTACCTGGACTGCATGCCGGCAGGCCGTGTTAGATTAACGGGGGGGGGGCTCTGCTGAAAAACAGAACAAAAGCTCCCATTTCCGAGGTAATGAGTCGTTCGGGTACTACAGCGTCTTCGCGCCCCCGCGGCGGAGGTTCACCAGTAAAGCGGGGTGCGCTGCGGCGTTTTCAAATGGGGAAAAGCAAGCGCGCAGAAGGAAGTCTTAAATCCCCAGACATCTGGTTTCCTACACCGCCTCTAAGCAGTGGAGAGATAAGCGCCCTCTTGAATTTTTTATGTTTTTTTTCCCTCTCTCTTAAGTGGGTGGTAAACATTACACAGCAAAACCGCCCCGCTCGCCCTGCCGTGCTTCCACATTATGGGCCTTAGAGCAGAGCTCAAGGAGGCTTCAAGTGTTTTAAGTGACGGGAGTGGAAACGGTGCCTCTAGGGGAGGGCCAACGACGTCACTTGCCTTATATGTTGCTCAGCCCACGCACTCACAGCGCTGGTTGATGGGGGATTTGAACCGAGCTGTCCGTCACATGTGACGGGTCGTCACCGAGGGGCGGCTCACGCCACTTGGCGTGATGTATATCAGAGGAAGCAGGCCGTATTCCTACAGGAAGTAGCTGGGTACAGACTGGAGGGCATAGTTTTATTACAAGCGTCTCCTGTTGTAAATCACTGCCCACAAAATAACCCCAGAGATTAATGGTGACAATTTCTACCTTCTCTTTTTTTTTTTGTGGACCCACTCCCACCCCCCAAAGGCCCCGATAGAGGTTAATCTGCGGGTTAGGGAAATAAATGACGTGAGAGGGAACTCGGTGCCGGGTGAGACGCACCCTGGGACTCGAGAGGCAAAGGCGACTGGTGACGGACGTCAATCACTGGAAGTCAAAACTCCTCGAGGAAACAATGAGAGGATTTACAAGCGGTGACATTTTTTTTCTTCTTCTTCTTCTGTGCCCTTGAACGTGTTGCCTCCGGGAATGCAGGTCGATCGCCGGATGAAATATAACCCGACTGCAGGCTCTAATGATCGCAACACACACAGGCCACATATTTCTCCCTTATTAAGCCACAGATACGAGCCGAGGCACGCCTGCCTCTGCACCGCATGGTGTTCGGAGGTGGCAGGAGAACCCGCGGCCTTTTCATTTACAACCCGCCGTAATCATGTAAACGACACCGTCGCCATAAATCTCTCCATCTATCACACTCGAGAGACGGGGGAGCCGTGACACCTCTCCGGCGACTGCGCGCGTGGAAGTCTGAAGGAGATGAAAAGGGGTGAGAGATTCAACTTTTAACCTGCCATTAATCAGAAAAGCCAACAAAAGAGCGTCAATGTCATTATTCCACCGCCTCCTCCCATCACCCCTAAAGCCACCGCTTTAATTATGCCACAAATAAATCAAGGGGGCGGGTGTAGGTACATACACCCCCCCCCCTCCCCCCGTTCTGCCTCTCCTTCTAATAGTCTTACAAAACAAACTAAAAGGCGTCCGGGTAGCGTGGTGGTCTACCAACACGACACTCGCCGGTTCGAATCCCCGTGTTTACCTCCGGTTTGGCCGGATGTTCCTACAGACACAATCGACTCTGCGCATAACTGTGGTCCACTGACTTCCGGTTTCTACCGGCGTGCGCTGTTGACAATGGCGAATTTTTCGCGATGCCTGCAAAGGTGTACCATGGATAAATGTTATAACGACATGCACAGAATTGTCGACAGACTTTCATCTGCGCGTAACAGCAAACGGGTGAAAAGTTTCAAGTTGTGCATATTGTAACGTGCATGGATAGGAAGACACGCGGGCTGGCGGGTTCGCTTCCCGGCCGCGGCAGTTCCTGTGGTTGCGTTGTCCCCCGAATTCGCTACAATATCAAGTTACGTCTACAATTATGAGGATGAGCGTCCTCATCCGTGTGGAAATTGCAGGAAAGTAGAGACGGACAACTCTCGTTCACTACACGAACGCGTTTATCGTTTATTCTTCCGTACAAAATCACAATCCTCAACCACATGGCGCTGCTCCAACCAACCTAGTCCTCGCTCCGCCTTCTCAACCCGGAAACCCTTTCTTAAAGGGCCCGTCCGCTACATACGTCCCCCAAGAATTCACCATAATAAAAAAAAGTCAATGTGGAGGGAGGCGGATGGCCCGGCTGCAACGGCTGTGGCGAACTGGTGCAGGGGCGGGGGCTAAAGGAGGGGCCTTAAGGACCCTGTGGCGGTGTGGGGGTAGGACGGTTGGTGGAGGAACCTTAGGGGCCTTGTTGGGGGGTGGGGGCAGGGTAGAAGGACGCCCCCGCCATGGGAGCTGGGCAAGTCCAACAGGTCGGTCCAAGTCCAAGACAGCCAGTTTAAGGCGATCTACTGAAATGCGCTCTGACTTGTTGCTGACTTCCATAACAAAGAGCTTGTTTCCGGTCTCCAGGACATGGAACGGCCCGTCATAGGGAGGCTGAAGGGGTCCATGGTGGGCGTCGTGACGGATGAAAACATATTCTGCCATCTGCAGACTTGCGGGGATGTGGGACTGTGGGAGGCCGTGTTGCGAAGTGGGGACCGGTGTGAAAGGTCTGGCATTATCCAGGAGTGTGGTCCGTTGATGGGCTGCAGACCAGGGAGCTGTAGTGTTGGGGACAAAATCCCCTGGGACCCGCAGCGGCTGTCCATAAACCAGTTCAGCGGATGAGGACTGGAGGTCCCCCTTAGGGGTGGTCCTGAGGCCCAGCATGACCCAGGGGAACCTGTCGACCCAGCTGCTATCCTTGAGGCTGGCCCGAAGAGCGGCCTTCATAGAGCGACAAAACCACCATTGGCCTGCGGGTGGTATGTGGTGGTGTGGTGGAGTTTCACCCTTTTGTTCTCTGCGACTGCGTTCCAGAGCTCAGATGCAAACTGTGAGCCCCGGTCTGAGGAGAGGTCACATGAGGTGCCGAACTGGGCGACCCAGGTCCCGATGAACACCCGGGCTACATCAGTGAGCGTCGTCGATGACAGTGGGACGGCTTCTGGCCATCGAGTGGCCCTGTCCACCATTGTGAGGAGGTAAGTAAAACCGTGGGAGGGGGGCAGGGGGCCCACTAGGTCCACGTTTACATGATTGACCCTCCTTTCTGGCACCGGGAACTGTGCCAGGGGGGCCCTGGTGTGGCGGTGCACGTTAGAGCGCTGACACGCCACGCAGGTGTCAGCCCAGTCTCTCACATCTTTTTTGAGCCTGTGCCAGACGAACTTGGCTGCCACTAGTCTTTGAGATTGCTTTTTGCCAGGGTGGCAGAGGCCATGGACAGTGTCGAAAACCCGCTGCTTCCAGTCAGTGGGAATGATGGGTTGGGGCCGGGGCCGACCCGTGGAGACGTCGCACAAGAGTGAGGTGCCAGTATCGTCGAAAGCCATGTCCTCTAAGTGCAGCCCTGTGACAGCCATCCTGAATGCCTGCATGTCCGGGTCGGTGGCCTGGTCAGCTGCCATGCGGGCATAGTCAAGACCCAATTGAACAGCCCCCGCAATGGTGCGGGAGAGGCAGTCAGCGACGAGGTTGGTTTTGCCAGCAACATGCTGTACATCCATAGTGAACTCCAAGCTGTAGGAGAGCTGTTGTTGCTGGCGGTTGGACCACGGCTCACTCACCTTGGTCATGGCGAACATCAGTGGTTTGTGGTCCACAAACGCCGTGAACTGGTGGGCCTCCAGCAGGCAACGGAAGTGTTGAACGGCGAGGTAGAGAGCAAGGAGCTCCCGATTGAAAGTGCTATACTTCCGTTCGCTGGGGCGTAACTGTCGGCTGAGGAAAGCAAGTGGCTGCCAAGCACCGTTCACCCACTGCTCGTGCACCGCCCCGACTGCGTAGTCTGAAGCGTCTGTAGTAATGGCGATCGGAGCTTTGGGTGACGGTTGTGCCAGCATTGTTGCATAAGCCAGAGCAGCCTAATGTCCACAAATGCCCTGTCCCTCTCTGCAGACCAGTCCACAGTGTGTTTGGTGGCCTTGTCTTTCAGGGCCTCATACAGGGGTCCCATGAGTTGAGCAGCTTGGGGGATAAAGCGGTGGTAAAAGTTCACCATGCCAAGGAACTCCTGTAGGGACTTGACTGTGAGTGATCACGGTAACTTCATGATAGCGTCCACCTTGCACGGGAGGGGTACTGCCCCGTCTTTGATTTATCTCTGGAAACGTCCAGCAGACAAACATTGGGGTCATCGGTGTGGAAATTGCAGTAAAGTAGAGAGGGACAATTTCTCTCACTGACTATATGAATGCGTGTATCATTTATTCTTCTGTACAAAATCACAATCCTCAACCACATGTCGCTGTTCCAACCAACCTAGTCTTCGCTCTGCCCTCTCATCCCGGAAACCATTTCTTAAAGGGCCCGTGTCTACCTATGTGCTACATACACTAGGCTATGTGACGTAGTTCCGCTTCGAAATAGTACTGCTTGTACATTTCCGCTCCCTTTGTTTACATCGCGCTGGCGCCGAGCTAGCTAGCTAGCATGATAGTTTGCTCATCATCATGAGTCTATCCAGAAAAAAGTTCAAGACCAAACATGTTCAAAAACAACAAAATATATACTCTGAGCATTGCTGTGTCCCACTTTGTTCGGCTAGCTCCAAGTTTAACGGCATACTAAGTTTCCATGGCTTTCCAATCTATCCTGACCTGAGAAGACAGTGGCTGGTAAACATACGCCGGGATCATTTCACCATCACCTCTCATATTAAGGTCTGTAGCAGACACTTCTCCACTGATCAGCTCATAAAGCCAACAACACTTGATGGTCGAAGAAGGCTTGTTAAAGGTGCTGTACCGACGCTCTTTGGCTATACTGTTAAGACACCACAGCGCAGTGTGTGGGAGAGAGCAAAACGGCCCATTGATCCAGTCCCTCCTGAGGAGCAACACGACAGCACAAGGGATTACGACTATTGCTCTGTCCCTGAACCACCTGCACTGGACATGTCCTTGTCATCTGTAGAAGACAAAGACAAAGAAATTGAAGACCTGAGAAAGGAATTGCAGGAGTTCAGTGTCCAGAGAGAGTTTTGGTTACAGTGGTTTGCAGGCTCCGATGCCGACATCCGATTCTATACCAGGTAACTTTAGGTCCAAGTTGTATGCAACTGTTAGTCTAACGTTAGCTAACTGTTTGACATCAACCATTAACATTGAACCTAAATTAAATTATAAAAATCCTAGTGTTGTGCATAGCGATGTTTTCACTCTCGACTACAGTACAGTCACAGGTGATTAATAGCGTATACATTGCCCTGCTGCTATATAGGTAGCTGTGCGCAACTCAACTTATCTGATAGCTAGCTAATCGGCTAAGCTAGCTATCTACACACTACTGTTAGCCTAGCTAATCTCTTGACACTAGCTAGCTAGCTAATGTTAGTCTAGATTCAACTAACTTTTTACAGCATGGTATTTGAAGTAAATAGCTAACTAGCTACGTTTTAGCTATCAAATGGTAATATTACGTTAGCTAACGTTAGCTAGCTAGAAGACGACAGCTTTAATCATACTAGGTAACGTTAGCTAGATACCTTCTACTACTAGTGTTATGCATAGCGAGTGAACAGTGCCTAACAGCCTGCTAAGGCTGATATATATTAATGCTGGTTAAGAATATATGTTACAACGTTGTTGTAGCTAGAGAATTAACAACTGATAAAGCACAAAGCATTACCCAACGTTAGAAAGACAATTAGCAAGCTAATGTTAGTAGCTACAACAAAGTGTAACGTTAGCTTAGCTAGCCTAGTATTTGACATTCGTTACCATTAGCTAGCTAGTTACTCACTCATCCATAGTTGTTTTCTTACCTTCGTAATTGTGAATGTAGGATGCAGCATACAACCTAAAGCCCTTGTCCAATTTGCTGGTTGGTGTTGTTGTGGTTTGCTGGCAAATTCTGTGGACATCTGTTACTTTGAGCTTTGGGAGCTCCTGCAAAGAACGGGTGTAAAACAGCGCCATCAATAGACCGGAAACACACAAGCAGTATTAGGTAGAATGCGGAAATGATTGTGCAAAGAGCGCATTATGGTGAATTGTGCCCATAGAGTCCGCTACATCCTCATAGTTGTGGACGTACAATAGCACACAGGAAACTGGTATGACCGCTGCAGTAGCAACCGGCAGTCAGTGGACTAGAGCTATGCACAGAGCCGATTGGCCGTGTCTGCGGTTGGGAAGCCGGATGTGGGTATGTGTCCTGGTCGCTGCTCTAGCGCCTCCTCTGGTCGGTCGGGGCGCCTGTTCGGGGGCGGTCGCGTGATATAGCGTGATCCTCTCACGTGTTACGTCCCCCCTGGCGAAACTCCTCACTGTCAGGTGAAAAGAAGCGGCTGGCGACCCCACGGAGGAGGCATGTGATAGTCTGCAGCCTTCCCCGGATCGGCAGAGGGGGGGGAGCAGCGACCAGGACGGCTCGGAAGAGTGGGGTAAAAAATTGAGGAGGAAAAAAAAAGGGGGGGGGGACTGAAGAAATAATCATTTATTTGAAGCAGTACAAGATGTAGTGAAGATGAAGTCAGACGATTTCGTGAGGCTTTCTTGAAATCTAGGGTGCCCAAATAAGAAACGAAATTATTCAATCGCAAAGGTTGTGGAGGTAGGCCAAAGACATGCTACTGTAGGTGTGTGGTTGTATCGGCATCATGTGGCGCCATGCACAGCACCTACAGCAGTCCCACTACGAGGTGTGTTTCCAAGGGCAGACAAAAGGCTTTTCTCTCGCAGTTTCTCACAATAGATATTCCACCATCACAGATGACAGTGTGCACAAAAGACTAGACGTTCATTTATCTTCCCAATATGACCCCGATGCAAATGAGGGAAATGAAAGCAAGCAATCAATTCCTTAATTTGGCGCTGCGCTATTTCAACTTGTTAAGTGGGGGGAGCCTCTGTCCACATTCAAAGCGAAGGTCAATTTCTCATTGTGACAATTACTGTATGCAATTTACCACGAGACAAAAGAAATACAGCAAAAGTTGCCAAGAGCCCAGAATGAGCCAGATGCGCCCCGCAGCGCTGGCCTGACGTCACGACATCTTCTACATCTCCATCAGCGGGCTCACAAGAAAGGCACACACACACACACACACACACACACACACACACACACACACACACACACACACACACACACACACACGCACACAAGCACACACAGACACACACGCACACACACACTGCGCAAACACACACATCCATGCACAAACATACACACTCACACACTGCAAACACACACTGCGCACACACACACGCTTTGCAAACACACTCACATGCACACTGTGCAAACACACACACACACACACACACACACACCCACATGCACACGCACACACAGAGGTGGGTAATACTGTGTGTGCAAACCAATATAAAGAAAGACCACTATTGTTAGAAACTGACGGTTGGAATGAGGGGTAAACATGTTCCGGGTCGTTCTTTTACTGAGGAGTCATCTTCACACTTTAGCTCCATTATGTTTTGTTTTTTTTATTGTTTTTGAAAGGCTGCCATATTTACACTTTCCAAATCCATCCATTATCCAAACCGCTTACCCTGCTCTCGGGGTCACGGGGATGCTGGAGCCTATCCCAGCAGTCAGTGGGCGGCAGGCGGGGAGACAACCTGGACAGGCCGCCAGGCCATCACACAGGGCCGACCTATACTCTAGGGCCGATATTATATATATGTAGATAGATAGATAGATAGATATGTAACCGGTTATTTTCTTGGCCGGTGCGGGATTCGATACGAGGTGTACTGCACCACAAGGCGACATCACTAACCGCTCGGCTAAAGGGTCAGCTCCGTTAGCTAGGGGCTAACGTGTCTTATTAGTAGTTTACAGTCGTCACCCTCCCCGGAAGCGCGCCGTCGCGCTTTGTTATTCCCGCGCTCCGAAGAGACTTCTGAGGATCTGCACACTTCCGGATCCCACCGCTGCCACCAATGTAACCGAGGGTTTGTAGACGTCGCCTATACTGTATGAAACTATAAAATAACAAATACGGAGGCTCCACCTTCACACGAGGACCACTTTATTTGGATTCTTCCCCCAACCGAACTCCACAGCAACAACGCTGCGTACAGCACTTCCGCTCTCTCTTCAGCCTTCAAAATAAGAGCTCACGGCATATACTCTGGCAACAGCTTATAACAGGAACTTAAAATCACTAACAGGCAAGTCCAGAAAAATAGGTTACAGTGTCTTTCTTTTTTTAAAAATGTATTTCTGATTTTTTCTCCTCCCAATTTAGTGGCCAATCGATCCCCATTTTTAGTTCAAACACCCACCCTCGTCCAGCACGCGTTCGCCAACTGCGTCTCTCCAGCCGGCCGTCTCGAAGGAGACGCCTCCCCGCTTTGGTGACAAGGCGACTCCGGGCCGAACCACTGCTTTCCCCCCACACACACACACAGAGACGAACACAAGCCGACTCCGCCCCCCTCCCGAACACAGCGGTGCCAATTACTGCTGCTTCACCGAGTCCGGCCGTAGTCGGATCTGACGAGACCGGGGCGCGAACCCCCGCTCCCCAGTGGGCATCCGCATCCACACAAAGCCGATGCTTAGACCGCTACGCCACCGCGGACTCACACGTGTCTCTTTTGCCACCAGCGTTGGATGACCGGCGTTTTACGCGTCTTGCGGTGTGTAACGTGCATGGATTAGAACACACGCTGGCCGCCGGCTGGCGGGTCTGACCCTTTAGTCTAGCGGTTAGCGACGTCTCCTGCGGTGCGGGCGATACGGGTTCGCGTCCCGGCCGCGGCAGTTCCTGCGGTTGCGTTGTCCCCCGAATTCGCTACAGGTGGAAACCGGGGTACAGACGCGGTGCCGGACCCGACGCCGACGGGCTTTCTTCGGGGGGGGGGGGTCCGTTCAAACAGGGCTCAGCGCCGAACAGAAGGTCACGCGGGTTCGAGGCCGAAACCCACAAAATTTTAATTATGTCGAGTTTTGCAACTGAAGAAATTGCATTCATTTCCTGCTATTGTGTGTGAGGTGCTGCATTGCAACATTACCAAAAGAAACCCCCCCCCCCAAAAAAGAGTGTTTTCTTGTCCTCGGTTCCTCTGAAATCAGTAAGATCCTCGAAGCTGCAGAAACCACACAACCCTTTAACAAGACGCACTTAATCTTTCTGCTGTTTGCTTCCGCCGAGCAAAGGGGGGGGGGGGGGACTGGCTTTGTCTGGGCGGACAAGAGAGGCAGGAGGTCTATTCTCGCTGGCTCGCGACCTCT
Organism: Lampris incognitus; assembly: GCF_029633865.1. Classification (NCBI taxonomy): domain Eukaryota; kingdom Metazoa; phylum Chordata; class Actinopteri; order Lampriformes; family Lampridae; genus Lampris; species Lampris incognitus. Next base: position 36,457,777 of record NC_079226.1, read on the forward strand.
GACCCCTTATCTATTTCATCTGCGCTGCAACTGGCTGCTTGCGAGGCAAGAGCCAAGAACGCCGATAAGATTAAACACGGGCCCATTCTGCGTGGAGGTAGTAATGTACCGACCGCAGGTCTCGGCACCGCCTCCGGGTTCAACTCCAGTTCATGTTATTAGTATTACAGCGCCTTTCATGCGCTCAAATCTCCCACGGATCAAAAGGGCTTTTGTGAGGTATGCCAATGTCAGCCAATTAATGCCCGCAAGAACAGAACCGCTCCCTGGAAGGTCAAGACTTAAGGCTCGCACTTTTCGGCTAACGGCCTAAACTTTTTGTCTGGCGGTAAAGTCCCTCTTTCTTTTCTGTTTTTTGAGGTCATTGTTCGGTTGTGTGGTTTAGGTTTTGTAATTCACACCCCAAACATTGCGTAACCAGGCTCAAAACGTGACCTCGGGGTCGTTGGGTCACAGGGCCGGCCTGCCCGGCCGGGCGGGCTGAAGCGGGGGAAGCGCCCAGCTCCTGCCCACGTACACCGTGAGGTGAGAAACTGAAGCGAGGCCTTTCAGGATTCAAATAAATCAAGGATTGAGAAATTTAGAAAATCGTTTTAGTTATAGTCAGAACTTGGAACGTTCGGATAGTCCATCGGGGCGGCACGGTGGCCCAGTGGTTAGCGCGGTCGCCTCACGGCAAGAAGGCCCTGGGTTCGAGCCCCAGGGTAGCCCAACCTTGGGGGTCGTCCCGGGTCGTCCTCTGTGTGGAGTTTGCATGTTCTCCCCGTGTCTGCGTGGGTTTCCTCCCACAGTCCAGACATGTAGGCCAGGTGAATCGGCCGTACTGAATAGTCCCTAGGTGTGTGTGTGTGTTGGCCCCGGGGTGGGCTCGCGGCCTGTCCAGGGTGTCTCCCCGCCTGCCGCCCAATGACTGCTGGGATAGGCTCCAGCATCCCTGTGACCCCGACTGGGAGAAGCGGCTTGGATAATGGATGGATGGATGGATGGATGGATGGATGGATGGATGGATGGATGGATGGATGGATGGATGGATGTCCTCTTCAGACGGCGCCCCACAGTAGATGGCCGCATTTGCTGCATTTAACCAGGATCTATCCACCGGTAACCTGGTACTCCTTGGAAAGGCTTCGGGATCAGGGGTTGGGAATGTTTCACTCAAGGGCATTTCCAGATAATACTTGGTAACCGGATTTGAAATGAGTTAACCGCTACTCAAAATCAATGGGAAAGTGCTCCGCCGAAAACCCAACCTTCATTCCAGTGGGGCTTTATGGCCGGTGATGCAGACGCGCTGCCAGGGTTCAGGTTTCAAATCCCTCTGGGGTCACCTTCGGTTAAAACAAGGCATACCCCTTCGGCACAGGGAGGTATTTGAAATAAAAGCATTTACCGGTAAGATATTGCAGCAGATTCTCTTTCTCTGGCAGCGTCTTTAATTTTGAGAGCGCATCAGGAAATGTGCAAACGGTGACCGTCTCCACCGAACAGCTCTATTAATCAACCCGCAGCCCCTTTTTTTTTAAAAAAGTAAGCAGCAAATCCTCCAAATCAAAATGAAACATAAAAAAAACAGCAGTGTCCAAAAAAAAAACCCCATAAAGATGCAAATTACATTCAAAATAGACATTTTTTAACAGTCTTACTGCAAGGTATTCAAGTTAGCGTTGCCACCTACTGGCCATTAAAAGTAAAACCTAACCAATTAGTTTACAGTATGGGTTAAAATAAAGAGCTTTTGGCATCAATTTGGATAAACACCTCGTATAAATTGTAATGACCATGGCAACCAACATGAAAACTGACAGGAAGTGTGTGTGTGTGGGGGGGGGTGGGGGTGGGGGGGGGCATGAGGCACACAAGGTAACTTACATGCAGTAAAATCTTCCAGCCTATTTACTCCTGCAGTTTCAGTTAAGGCATTTTTTGCTCGGGTGTGCACGGAGCACTCTCTGAGACGTCGGTAAGCCATCTGCTGACAGCGTCCTTGTGAAAGCGCTACCTGGAAACCCTTGTGCAAAGGAAGGCTTATAACAGGGCCCGCATTTCAAATGGACCTGGAAGGCACACGAAGCATCTCTCGGCGCTTCCTCTGGAGTTATTCAGCATGGACGCACCACCACACCAGACAAACTGCAACTACTAACTAAGCTCTTGTTATTGAAGAACTGAACATTTCCTGATAAAGTTAGAAAAGGGGAAAAAAAGTGTCTCTGCAACCTTGATTCGTGCTGAACTTCCAAACCAGATGTGAAATCCCGCCCCAAGTTAGTCCCAAGCAACCGCATGGAGTCAAATCGCAGAGGAACCCCGGTAACGGCAGCCTTTTGACTTTGTGAGGACCCTCCGCTCTGGGGCATTTAGGTGGCAGTGTGCGATTTGACAGCCCTCCCAGACATACTCTGTGATATTGGGCTACAGTAAATGTTTATTTGACTTGACTCGGTCCACGTCGATGTTCCTGTGCTCTGGGATGTGCTTATAGTTGCACGACAGTTTTGCGCAGCCGATGGTCCTCCAGAAGAAGCACTCGTCCTCAATACTCGTGCTACAATAGAAAACAGTGTAACGTCACAAGGGGCTGCGTCCAACTTTAAGGAGGTTCATTCTTTGAATAGTCGACATTTTCACTTTGGTGCAACATTTTCTGTTTTTAGAGGTACAGGAGCAACATTTGACAGTCATTGGGGGGGTGGGGGTGGGGGAGCTGAAACCCCAATAAGTATGGCTTGCCCCAACACCTCAGCTCTCAATATTCAGAATCCCAAATGAATAAGATTATAAACTGCAATTATATCACTAGGCACAGAAATGACTTAATGTGCTCAAATATAGTTTTAATATGAAATTTATATTCATAAATATAAATATATTTATAAACTTATATTCATAAAATTATATAATGTTATTATAATTTATTTATAATACATTTATTTATTATAATAAATTATTAATACATTTATAATAAAATTACAGATATATAATTATATTTCTAAAAATATAAACTATAGCTCAGATATGATTTTCCAGATTAGGTTTAAAAGCCTAAGCATGGTGGAGGGGATAAAGAGTCCTTATAACTAGGGTTGTGTGATATGACGATTTACATCACGTGACGATAGAGAAACGTCTATCATTTCCTGTTAGATCACACTCTTCATGGCACTATTTTTCATCATTTGGAGTCTGTCCATCTTTTGCGCGGATAACATTAATAAATTACTCTTATTGGCATTTTAGTCACGAAGCTTTTACTGCACTTGCCGTGAAACAGAGAGCAGAGGAGAGGAGACGAAAGTATCACCACCATAAATGACAGCAAAATGCAGTAGACTACGTTTACTTATGTTACGCACTGAAGTTATGTACATTAATTTAATTTCAGCTCACCGAGAAATTCTCACTCCGCTTCCGGTGTGGGAAGATGGTGGCGCGAATCCACGTTTGCGGCGGCCTCACCCAGTACCGGTGTGGGAAGATGGCGGCGCGAACTTACATTTGTGGCAGCCTCACCCAGCATCGTCCATGCAGTGTCTTTGTCCACGTCTGCATCTAAGTTTGTGTCTTCGTTTGATGGCTGGGAGAGCTTGGTTGGTCTGCGTCCTGTGGGCCCAGGGACCACGGCCCTGCCTGGAGCTGCGGTCGAGGAGAAAACACCGAGGGCGGTGTGACAGGACGCGGAAGCGGGGCAGGCTAAGCTAACTGCTAGCCCATGCAGACCGGCAGTTCCGATAACACCGAGGGCGGTCTGGCAGCGGCCTGGCCTAGCGTTGACTGTGTTTTTGGTGTCGTCATGTGGAGTGTGGGGAGGTGGAGTGTGGGGAGGTGGGTCGAAGGTGTCTGGCTGGGACAGCTGGTGCTGGATCGGCTGGGGGAGCCTGGTCTGCTGCTTCCTGTAGCTGCGCCCGAGGAGGAAACACTGAGGGCGGTCTGACAGGACGTGGAAGCGGGGCAGGCTAAGCTAATTGCTAGCCCATGCAGACCGGCAGTTCTGACAGTCATCCTGGTGTGTCACTCTTGGACAGTGATTTTTTATTTATTTACATATATATATATATATATATATATATATATATATATATATATATATATATATATATATATATATATATATATATATATATATGTTGGATGTGTTCTTGTAGTTGTGTTCTTGCTGGGATAGGCTCCAGCATCCCACGACCCTAAGTAGGATAAGCAGCTTGGATAATGGATAATGGATAGATGGATGGATGGATGGATGGATGGATGGATGGATGTCCTTGTAGTTTGGATGTGTTTTTGTCTTTGTGTTGCACTGCTGCAGGAAACGATATTTCGTTTCACTTCATGTGCGCAGGTGCTTGGAATGAAACGACAAATCAATGTTCCTGATTCTACTGCGTTTTGCTGTCATTTATGGCGGCATTAGATTCTCGTCTCCTCTGCTGGCTGTGGTTTGGCGAGGGCGGGCTGCTCCTCCTCACACACGGACCAGACACTATTTAGTCACTGAATTTACAGAAAGCGTGCTGTATCGTGGTATGGGTAAACCCTTTCCATCCATCTGTCAGCGGCACCAGTGAACTAAATGGCGTAATAATTCATGTAGCGTTTGGTTCTCGACTGCCATTTTTGGTTATAATTCACTTGCTGTTATCCAGCTTGTTTTCTGACTGCTACCTTTTTCTTTCTTCTAGAGCAAGATGCTTTGTGTCATCTCTGCCTTGTTTTCCTTCTACGTTTTCATTTCTTAACCTGTCTTCTGTGCTGAGTATCTACGGATAACTGACAGGAGACAGTCAGATGAAAACGCTCTACCAAAGGGGAGCGTCGCTTCCAGTGTTTCTAGGCCGAGTCAGCGGCGTGTCCTTACCCAGACACGGAGATGAATCCTAAAGATGGATCAGTCTTGGCCAACTGGGATGCTCCATACTCCGGGTGAATCCTATTGGGATAGCGCACTACCAGAGGCCTGCCACCCACCACCATCCCCTGAGGAAAGAGGCAGATAATTGCTGATAACACTTTAACACTGCACTAATTAACTAATTCATTTAATTAGCACCAGAACGACCGGGATTTCACTCCTACGTAGAACGACCGTGGGCGGTCAAAATGACCAGCGGTTTTTAAATTCTATATTCTGTCAAGATAAATACCCAGTTGAGATATCAATGCATTACATATGTTAGTATGTCTGTTATGAAACTAACTTACACCAAAATTAACATTTTAACAACTTTAATACTATTTTTCAAACAATTTAAAATGGCCGCTGTTCAACGCCTGTAAATACTGCAACGCCTCGGTGGTAGTCATGGTGCGTCTGTAACAGCGTCTGTACCCAGACATGTTGGAAATAATCAATAATCAAGTTTAGACTATTTCTCTGCGCTGGAGAACACTAGAGTGTTTCTAGGACAGAGCGATGAACTTCGCCAAGGAAATGACGCGCCAACACATCATAAATAGTGACATGACGAGCACGAACACGGGGATTCGAACCAGCGATCCCCGTGTTGACCGCCGGGCCACCCGGACAGGCAGAGTTTGACTCGGCTCATTGTCAGTGACAAAAGAAAATCAACGTACATTGATCAGCTGAATGGCTTTCTCACAGTCTTCACTTCTCGTAAAGTTCACAAAGCCACACTGGTTCTTGGGCAGCAACTTCACTGTAGAGACAACACCAACCCTGAGGGAGAGACAGCCGGGGGGGGGGGGAGGAAGGAGGCGACAGGAGGAGAACACATGAGTCGAGAGAGAGGTAGATTAAATCTTTCATCTTTGCCTAAGGGGGAAAAAGTATAAGTGATGGGATACGAGACCCATGGCAGTTAAAATGTTTGCTACACTATATTCAAAAGTGTCGACCATTTACACACTAGCTGTAATCATGCGAGTTAAAGCAATTTGCTGTTCAGCTAGCAGTTAAAACTAGTGTAAAACCCGGAGTATGGCTGGACAGCGACTACATGAAGCGGCTGTTTTGACATCGGTTGCATGAACAGCGGCTGTACCGGACAGCAGGTTGCAAACCCTTATTATTTATGTCGTTAAATAGCGCGAATTTATTTGATATGAAATAATGCGGCACGGTGGCGCAGTAGTAAGCGCAGTCGCCACACAGCAAGAAGGTCCTGGGTTCGAGCCCCGGGGTAGTCCGACCTTGGGGGTCGTCCCGGGTCATCCTCTGTGTGGCGTTTGCATGTTCTCCCCGTGTCTGCGTGGGTTTCCTCCCATAGTCCAAAGACATGTAGGTCAGGTGACTCGGCTGTACTAAATTGTCCCTGGCGGCCTGTCCAGGGTGTCTCCCCGCCTGCCGCCCAATGACTGATGGGATACGCTCCAGCACCCCCATGACCCTGAGAGCATGATAAGCGGTTCGGATAATGGATGGATGGATGGATGGATGGATGAAATAATCACCTGGCTACAATCACGGCTGCCATGATCACCAGAAAGTCTGGGCGTGACACAGCGACCAGGACACATGCCCACATCCTGCTTCCCACCCACAGACACGGCCAATTGTGTCTGTGTGTAGGGACGCCCGAGCAAGCCGGAGGTAACATGGGGATTCGAACCGGCGATCCCCATGTTGGTAGGCAACAGAATAGACCGCCACACCACCCGGACGCCCCTTCACGTGTGATTTAAAGGGGGCGTGTGTGATAATTCAGCTCTTCTGACACATATCAGGGCTTTTTAGTCATAGCGATTGAAAACAAAGTCAACAATGCTAACAGGCTTGTGGCTCAACGCTGGGTTTCTGAATTCAGTTTTGTTGTGATTTATACTGACGTATTGCTTTAAGTCAGCACCAAGGTAGAAACTGCATAACCCCTTCAAGCAACATTTCTGAAATATCTTGGAAAAATGAAAGAAAAAAATTAAATAGATGGGTTTTCATCTGCCGAGGAGAAAACGTACATTCACAAGAGAAGAACATTCACAACGTTACTCCAAGTAGTAAAGAAACTCAACTGAAATTTATTACTTCATAGCTGGCACCAATAAAATGTAGATGGAAACCCAAGAAAATGTAGCCCGATTAAAAGAGCTTCTGATTCTGAAGAGACATTTGAAAAAAGGAACCTTAAAAAAAAACTGACAGGGAGATCGGACAGTGTTACTGTACCTGCTGAAGATATTGTAGAGGTCCGCTTCAGTGATAATGGAGTCCAAGGATCCAACCCAGACAGGAAAAAGCGCTCTTCAAAAATAAGTACAAGATGAGGAGGAATAACCAAACTGTTAGTGTCCGACTGTGTCGCCCCATGACCTGATTCAACCCAACCCAAGATGGGAGGTCAGCCATACGATCCCTTCGACTCTTACCCCAACTGAACGGTGAGCATTAGGTTACAGATGCTCTACAACCCCTGACTCAAAGGACACAACCTCTTCTCTCAGAGGAACAGGAAGTAAGAAACATCTTACTTACGGTTTGGCACCACTGTTTGAATGGGAACTTGGTGAAGGAGAATTCGGCCTAGTTGCGCCCACAGCACCAGCGACATTCTTGCGCTGTGCTTTTGGCCGACTCTTTGTTAGAACGGTCCAATCTCCCTCAGAGTCATCCTTCTCTGTCTTGTTTTCCTCCGTTGGACAATTTGAGTTGTCCTGACTGGAATGACCAGCTGTAGAGAAGTGACAAGAGTGAGAAGATGGGAACATCATCTTTTGAGCTCTGAACATGGGGAGACATTTTGCCACTGTTACCTTTATTGCCCTGCAGATTCAAAGAGCCAAAAAGAGCCTCGACAGCTTCTTCCAAAGTAGCATAGGATTTTAAGGCTTCACAGCTCTGCTCCTGGGTGAATCCCAGTTCCTGCAAGGCAAACAATCGCAGTAAGTTTCAACCGCAGTGACATTTACTTCTATTTCAAGGGAGGGGTTGACTTAACTCCAACTACCAGACATATTTTGAATTTCAGCCCAGGATTCCCACTCACTTTAGTATTTTTTCCACAACTTTTCAAAGACATTTTCAGTGACTTTTGCTTGGATATACATGACAGCCATTGCTCATGGATGGTCATATTATTAAGTAATAACTATCCATGGAAGCCTCGACAGTTTCTAAACAGATTTTGTTACCTTTAGTTGGCCACTGAACTTCTACTACTACTTTTGGCTGCTCCCGTTAGGGGTCGCCACAGCGGATCATCCGTTTCCATTTCTTTTTTTTGTTACCTTTAGCTGACCACTGAACATACCTCCCAAACTTCTAACACTGATGTGCAATCTGAGCTATGAAATCTGGATTATAACACACGATTTCAGCTAAAAATTACGCTGAAAATATGCCATCTCATCTGGTAAACATATGGTTTTATAACCGAACTTAATTTTCCATGATTCTGATAATATTTCCAAGACATTTGATCAAGTTATTGTCATTTTCCAGTTGTTTTCCATGACTGGCGAACGTATCTATAAATTTCCAGGTATCTCAGGACACATTCAAGGGTGTCTAGGTTTTATCAGTGTAAATTCAAAACCTTTGCCAATTTTTTTAATGGAAGTTTGGTTTGAATGAACTAGAAGAACCATGTTCTAAATGAAATATTCAAATAAAAAAACCAAGACCTATAGGACTTAAAATGCAACTTGCAAAAATAATAATGCCATACCCAACCTAAGACCTCGAATGGAAAATTCACTATGGCAGTCTATTTAGTATGGACAATGGATGAGGAAATGAGTAAAAAAAAAAGAAAAAGGCCATGGTGTGCCGCTCATGATGATCATGACATTAGGCAGTACCATGAGGTGCAGGGTCTGTGTCCGCTTAAACTCAAGGGTCGCTTCTGCGCTAGAGCTGTTCTGCTTCAGTACTTCCTTGTAGACCAAAGAGGCTTCGTGGTACCTCTGGAAAGGAGGGACATAATGGAAAGGAAAGAATCATAGGCATGGTTTCTGATCAAATCCCCTCAAGGACTGTCTCCTCTGTCCTCTCTCTCCTACGTCTCATCAACAATAAAAGTGTATGGAGACTGCTTTCAGAGTTTTCTTGCAATTAATGTCAATAAAAAATATTCTGACTCGCAATGAACATTTAAAGACAACACATTTAGCAATAATTTGCAAATGATAAAATATGTATATAGATGTTTTATTCCTTTCTATATTGTTTGTTCCCTGTGTCAGTTTTATGCAGTGCACATGCACGGTTTTGTCAAGATGTCGTCAGTTGCTGTAGAACTTGGAAAAAAAATCTCAGCAACAAGAATTGCAAATTTCTTGAGCTGATTTAAGACTAAGGAGAAAACAACAAAAAATAATGAGTTTTGGGGGGCGTCCGGGTAGCGTGGCAGTCTATTCCGTTGCCTACCAACACAGGGATCATCGGTTCGAATCCCCATGTTGCCTCCGACTTGGTCGGGCATCCCTACAGACACAATCGGCCGTGTCTGCGGGTGGGAAGCCGGATGTGGGTATGTGTCCTGGTCGCTGCAATAGTGCCTCCCCCGGTCGGCCGGGGCGCCTGTTCAGGGGGAGGGGGAACTGGGGGGAATAGCGTGATCCTCCCACGCACTACGTCCCCCTGGCAAAACTCCTCGCTGTCAGGTGAAAAGAAGGGGCTGGCGACTCCACATATATCGGAGGAGGCCATGTGGTAGTCTGCAGCCCTCCCCGGATCTGCAGAGGGGGTGGAGCAGGAGCAGCGACCAGGATGGCTCAGAAGAGTGGGGTAGCTGACCGGATTCAATTGGGGAGAAAAAATCAACAACAACAAAAAAGAGTTCTGAAAGAAGCTATGAAAACAAGTCGTTAAGTGCAAATGCATAAAATAAGAAAGCAAAAAGAAAACAAAGCACCAAAGAATAAAAAAAAAATCGTCATCGGGTATGAACTTAGACCTGGGGAACAGCAAGTAGAGCTTGTCTGGAGGACCCCCCGAGGCTAGACTGAGTGTCAAACACATGGTCGTACCTTTAATCCACTGAGCGCTTTCCCCTTCCTGAATAAACCTTTCACCCAGTTTGGCTCAAAGGAGAGGGCTATTTCCGCGTCACTCAGAGCTCTGTCGTACTGCTGCATTCTCTCAAGACAGAGCGACCGATTTCCGTATAACCTGAAATGAGGCGTAAAGCAAATTCCTGGTCACTAATGGTGACGGCTGAGCTCTCAAGGCACCAAGCCAATGCAAGGCTGTTGCTCTTACTTCAGCTCTGTTGGGTTGCATTTAATGGCGTCTGTAAAGCATTTCACAGCCATCTCGAACTGACCGCCAGCGGCAAAACGATTTCCAGCACCTGGGAAGCAGAGGAAAGGCGGCTGGGTACGGTTGCACGTTTTCAGTTCCAAAGGAAATGTAGGTTTCCGTCTTAAGCAAACGTTAAATTGTGAAAATAAAACTCACACGCAAACTCGGCACTCCTTTTGGCCAAATCTTCCCCTTCGTAGTCCTCGTTATTTTTCTAGAAGGATTAGCGATAGTGGAGACACATTAGCCTACGAGCAAAATATGTGCCCCGGGTTGGCAAAGATTTATGTGAACCCTTTGGCAACTAAATGGCAGCTGCCTTTTAAACAATTTTGTACGCTAGAATAGAGAAAAAACATACCAATTTTCTGAATTTTTGTACATTTACCCAAAATTAAACTCAACTAATTTGTGAGTTGTGAGAGTCTGAGACATACCAGCGTTTGGTGTGCAAGGTTAATGGAGCACATGCCATATCTAGCTCTTGCTTTCTCTTCTATACATGGAAAAGGTTTGGTACACATATGCACTACGAGAAAAACACTAAAAACCTGGGCTGTACAAAACACTGTACCTCGGCATCCTTAGGGCTTTTCTCTTTTCTAGGCTGCAGAACTACATCCTTTTTTTTCTCCTTTTTATCTGTTTTAGGGGTATGGCCAAGTTGCTCCTCGGCAGTAGATGCGGTAGTTGGAATAACTGAGTCATCTAAATTCAAATCCTGGGGAGGAAAGCAAAAGAACAGGCCGGTTTTGAAATGACGAACATCATCATCAGATTCTGTGCTGCTCACAATATTATGAAGGATCCAAGACTTAAGGAGAGTATTTCAAAAATGTGGACATAAAAAGCTACTTTTACAGTAAACTTGAGGTGAGCAATTTTCTTGGTTGCATATGCAACCAATAAGAGCCCACCAGAGTAATCTACTCCATAATGTCAACATGCCAAGTTTCTTTTAACATGGTCAAAACCAAAACATGGTTCAGTGCAGGTACACAAACTCCTCTGCATTGCAACACAGTGGAGGCTTTTCTGGGTAACTGCAGCTTGCAAACACCTATTTGAAGACATCTACGCTACACATGAGCAGATCACCACTTGACAACAGCATCAAAGATTTAGTGTCATTGTCCAGCCACAAAAGAGCCAGAGGTTGTGGCTCCTTCTCAGTTAGCGGATCTGATACTTCAGTCCAAGGTTCATCCCGAACCCAGTGGCGTGGACGGTTGGCGGCTGCGGTGCTTTTGCAGAGGTGTTGGCTGTTGCGACGGTACTCCTTGTTCCCACAGTCCACAACATAGGACCGCGGAGCATTGCGTGGTTTAACCACAACTCCTGGGGACCATTTGTGGTTGCCAGGATAGGGTTGCATCCTAACCTCATCCCCAGACTTAAGGGCAACACGAGGTTAGCCTGCTCTCTTGCGGTCATAGTAGAACATCTGGATGTCCTTACTTTTGTCCAGCAGACGCTTTACTTTGAGAGGGTCATAGGCTGTTGGTGCAAGAAGCACACGAGTAGTAGTGTGTTTTAATGGGTATCAAATTAAATCATAAACTTGGGCAAATTACAGGAGTGATTTTGCCACATGTTGACGGAGGATTTACAATGTACCATAAGGTGGCCGAATGGATTCCTCTCGTGGAGAGTCAGTAATGCTGGATAACAACGGTATTAAAGGAAGTAAAACGAGTGTAAAATGGTAATATGTTAAATTAAACAGCCAGTGACTGGGGTGCGGGCACATGGGTATTATGCTGTGAAAACAAATGTAGGACTGTTGGAACAACTAGAGGACAAGGTATTTGAATGCACACATTTTCCCGCTCTATCTTTCACCAAGAAACAAGGAAATATGTATTGGGAAGAAATTTACACACTGAAATGCAAAGAAAGACTCCCAAAACGTGTTAAGTTAGGCATTACAGAGCTAAATAAGGCCTAATGAGTCTCACAGTACCTCTTTAATTATAGTTGGATTTTTCTTCTTCTTCTTCTTCTTCTTCTTCTTCTTAACTTTATGTTCCTCAACAACCTCCGAGCTTTGCTCTGCAGGCTGCAGAGTTACTGAACATACATCTTTTTTTTCCCCCTTTTTCTCCACTTTAGGGAGCTGGTCAAGTTGACCCTTGGTAGCAGTAGAAACAACAGATCCATTTAAATCTAAATGCTAGGGAGGAAAAGGAGAGAAGAGAGATTTTGAGATTGCCCTTAAAGGCTCAAAGGTTATACAACACATGATCTGGCAAAATATAGTAAACTATTTATATGGCAATGTTCAAAGCTAGAGTTACAAAATGCTTTACATAAAGCAATTAAAAAGAGTAAAGCCATCATTTTCAGAAATGAAAAAAAGACAAAATAAAATTATGTTATGAACTAGCAATTGAGACCACAATGAGAAAAACAGTAATAAAAATACACGAAATTTTTACAAAAATGTCACACTAAAAAAAAAGTGGGTCTTAATTAGCTTTTTAAAACTGGTAACGACTGTGCTGATCTCTTTGGGAATTCTAGCAGCAGCTCTTTTGACAAGCTGAAGGTGTCAGATTAGCTTTTGTGTAATGCAGAAATAAAGAGAGTTGCAGTAGTCTAGGCAGGAAAATATAAATGTATGAAAGACCTTTTCCTAAATCATTAAAACACAGGAACAGCTTGTTTTTAGAAATAGTTTTTAGAAATAGTTATAAGCTGAAAACAAGCGTGATTTCACAGTTTTCTTAACCTGCTCCTCAAAGTTAAGGTTTGCATCAAAAACTATACCATAGTTCTCGGCAAAAGGCTTTACATAAGGACCCAAAGAGCCAGAGTTATTCAGACGATAAAGGGTGAGGTGTGGCAGGCCAATGAGAGTATCTCAGATTTGTTGTCATTCAACTGCAGATGGCTTTGTGATATCAAACTTTTAATGTTTGTCAGGCAATTCTGTAGGGAGATTAGTCTATCAGGGTCATGAGGTGTGATGAACAAAGAGCGCCATCAACATAGCAATGAAAGTAAATGTCATGTTTCTGAATTATATTACCTGATGGGGATATTAAAAAGGGAGAGGAGAACTGGACCCAAAATTGAACCTTGTGGCACTCCATAATGTAGGCAGCAGAGAAAGATGAGCTACCAAGCACTAAAAAGTATATACTACTTGACAGAATGGATCTAAACCAATGAAACACAAGGCCAGAGATACCAACTCAGTTGTTCAGATGCTTCACAAGAATATTATGATCAACACTGTAAAATGTTGTACTAAGATCGGGACGAACTACAACAATGGCCTGTATCTGCAATAAAAAGAAGTTCATCAGTCTCTTTAAGAAGTGCTGTCTCTAATATGCATAGAATGGTAGACCAATTTTTTTTCAAAAATTATAACCTCATGTTAACCATCTCCTTCAGCGTCAAATGTTCTGCAACATGAAAAAATACATATAAACCTACATCTTACCGTAAGCCCACCAAGTTAGGAAAATAGAAAAATCGATGGCGCCACAAACCTTTGACTTATTGTCGGCTTCTTTATTCACCTCCGAAACACTATCAGCTTTACTACCACCACCGCTTTCACTACCAACTGCCAAATATTGATCAGGTATTTCACCAGTTACAGCTGAGGCAGATTCCTTCATTTCCTCATTATTTTCAATATCATTTTCTTCATGACTGTCTGAAGAATCAGACTTGCTTTGGCCCTCCTGTTCAAGACACAAATAGATGACAAATTTGTTTAAAGAACAACTAAGTTTTTTGTCTGCATTAATTTTGCTGAATGTAAGCATGAAGTCAATTCTCTCCAATGGTAAAAAAAAAAAGTCATTATAATTAACATAGCACTTACAGCCAAATGATCTTTGAGGGCATTCTTCTTTTTTTGCAGTTTTTTTCTTTTTTTTTGACCCTGTAAAATAGAAGAAGGATCTGCAACCTACTGCAAAGGGGAGCAGCACCACTTTTCAGGATTAACTCTACATCCATGAGTTGCTCAAGTAATGTCAAACAGCATTTTATATCGTCAATTCCCAGATTGCGGTTACTGGTCCATTTAAGTGTGTGAGGGAATATACACTAGACATATCTTACTTAAAGATGTCAGTGGAGCAGTAACATCTGCATAAAAATTTGCATGAATTACAACCAAAATGCTACCCCCCACACCCGTAAGTCCTTTTTTTGGGAGCTATTTTTACCAAACGATGGAAAAAGCATTAAAATCTTTGTTCAAGTCAGGAAAATGCTTTAGTTGTAGGGTTGAATTACTTAGGAGCAGTTAGGAACAGTATTTCAATCATTTCAGACTATGAGAATATCAACTTGCTTTTTATGATCTCATTCCTCCCATATTTTTTCTCATTAACATGAAACCTTAACAAAGAAATTCAAAAATTATCAAGATTGACTACTGTATTGTAATAGGCCAAGCAAGTTGGTGGTACCAAGTTCATTAAAGTCTGGGGGAAAAAAGGTTGAAAATGATGGCATTTATATTTTAAAATGTCCTTTGTAACACCAAGCAGCCAAACCAAAAACTACCCTCTGTCTCTGTGGCCACACTTTTAAAAAGGCAAATGAAGAAAAAAGTAAAAAGGTAGTTTTTTTATTCATTCTCTCAGTAGAATAGGTAACCACAATTTTGGCGTCCCCAAATGTCTTGTGACAGTGTTTCCCAATCAGGTCCTCAAATATCAACTACTCTGCAGATTTACTTTATAGTAACTGCATAGGTAGGCCTGCCTGTACTTACTCAACCAACCATTATATACAGTATGTTATAAAGAACTTCATTATGTTAGTGTACCAAATCTAACACAAGTGAGCCCAGATTGGTTGAATAAATACAAGCGGGTCTACCTATGCAGCACCACAAAAAAATTGCAGGACAAGCGGTACTTGAGGACTGGGTTTTGAAGCATTGCCTTAAGACATCAGTGTGCAAGGATAACAAAAACTTATCCATATACTGACCAACTTATTCTTCTTCTTCTTCTTGCTTTGTGCCATGTTTTTCTGCTGTACTCCAACACTTGGATCTGCAGCACCCTGGAAAATGTAAAAGCTTGGAAAAAGCTCCTTAAATTTCACTTATGTAACTCAGATTACATTGACTGGAAAGAGATGCCAACAATTTCTTATCCAATATGCCACAAATATTACAAAAAATAATGATAAGTTATATAAATCAATAACTTGTTTGAAATGTTTGATAATCTGGTCATCCCTTTGTTACCCAAGGATTTACATTTTATGCTCTCACACACACACACACACACACACATTTGTGCTTAAAAGTTATTTTTTAAGAGAAGTTGTCACCTATCAAATATATGGCCTCATGCTTCCAAGTTTTACCTCATCCTTTTTTTGAAGTTTAGAATCTACGATACCATTCTGACAAGCAGGGGGGTCCAAGGACTCATAATACCATGCAAAGTCTTCCTCATCGCTGTCAGAAAAATATTCTGTATCCTCATCAACACCAAGCGCCCACAAGAGGGAATCTTTAAAATATGACAAATATATAAGGTAAGGAAAAACCAAACAAAACAATTCTCTCATCGTCTCAACTAACTTTGCACGCCAGAACACTCTCATGAGTCCATCAACTTTATCTACACAGCCTTCTTGGACCGATGACTCTACCGTCCATTTTTTAGACTGTCCCAACATTTCAAAACTGCTCTCGCTAGTGGGATTTCCATCAAGCCAGTTTATGTGAAATCTGACATTTCGAATGGGAAAAGGCTGAATTGAAAACACCAAATTGTGAAAAAGAATCCAGAATATCATGAAAAAAGTTTATACGCTCCCTTGAGGGGTTTTTGCGCTTGTTGAAAAAGAGTTCATGAATGACCGATGGAAACACATTCACCGAATTGAAAAATGACATATGAATAGAATTTAATCACCCGATCAGCCATTTTTGTCGTGGGTGTTGAAGTATGGACATATGACGTAGGACACGCAAAACTACGTTCAGGATTTCATTAAACAGCGCCAATGGAATTAATTCATTTTATTTTTTGCAATTTTGAAAAGTTCGCTTAAAAATCACTTGCAGTGGTCACCAGCCTTGCTGCTGGAGCGTAACCATTCTGCCGGTTTTCACACCAACCCTCATTTAACACATCTAATTCTACTAATTACCTACTGACCAAGACCTAGATTAATTGAATCATCTCATCTCATCATCAGCCACTTTTCCGGGGTTGGGATGCAGTGGCAGCAAACTAAGTAGGCCACTCCCGACGTCCCTCTCCCCAGCAACGCCCTCCAGCTCCTCCTGGGGGATCCCAAGGCATTCCCAGGCCAAATTGGACATGTAGTCCTTCCAGCGAGTTCTGGGTCTACCCCGGGGTCTCCAGAAGGCACCCAGGAGGCATCCTAATCAGATGCCCGAACGACCTCAACTGGCTCCTTTCGACGCGAAGGAGCAGCGGCTCTACTCCAAGCTCCCTCCAGATGTCCGAGCTCCTCACCCTATCTCGAAGGCTGAGCCCAGACACCCTACAGAGGAAACTCGTTTCAGCCACTTGGATCCGCGATCTCACCCTTTCAGTCCCTACCCAAAGCTTGTGATCATAGGTGAGGGTTGGAACGAAGATTGACAGGTAAATTGAGAGCTTTGCCTTCTGGCTCAGCTCCCTCTTCACCACAACGGTCCAGCACAACGTCCGTATCAATTGAATCAGATGTGTTAAATTAGGGTTGGCGTGAAAACCGATTGAATGGGACATAATGAGAGGGATGCCCCAACCCACGAAAGATCTATGCAATCAAATAACAAGGCTGCTCTCAGCCTCACAAGGATATAATTTAAAGAGCATCTTACCAAATGTGTGACTGGGGGGGATAGCCATGAAATTGTTTCCAGAAGTACGTCCATGTAGAATATCAACCCAAGATTCCTGTAAGAAAAGGGAATCATTAACCCGAAATGCATCCAACAATGTGCACATCTTAACAGCATATCAAAAACAATGATAACAGTAAACTTGTCACCCTCAAATGATGCAGACCCCCCCCCCAGTTTAATCTTTGACAGTGCCAAATTCTAATCTGCCCCTCTTCTCCAATGTTTTTTCCAAGGCTAAACACACAACTTCCCCAAATGTTAACCCAACCATGGGGGGCAGAATATTCAGCTCGGAGAGATGCGTGCACAGATCAAATGCCTTGAGATTTGGCAAGGAAACAGAGACGCTTGTTCAAATTTGAGAGAAATCGGCTCACGAAGTCTATGACGTCCTGCAGGGAACGCCATGACAAAAACACTATGGTTGAGATTGTTGCCGTCCTCCGGAAATACTTGGCCCATATTTTAGAAACTTTCATATTTTAGATACTTTCACCAAGAGGAGATAAAGGCAAAAAGACCACGTGAATTAGCAGCAAACATAAGTGGATGGAGCTTAATGGTCCGAAAGGCAAAAAACATGTTCGGTCTGGGGAAATGTTTGAGTAAGATTAACTGCAATGGCAGAAGTTGTGCGTGTTTAGATGTTCCATGAAACGACACTGAAAGCACCACAAACTTCCACAATTTGACGTGTATCCAAATGAAATGGAAATGTTGAGTGGGATTTTGTGAGGGGAGGGAGCTTGACTTGACTTATCGCCAACCACGGCCAGGTGTTTTTAGAAGAATGCTGTGCTAACTGGCAAGTTTCAGCCTGGCGGTAAAACATCGCTCATGTTCTCTTAATCTTGCTCCCATTCGTTGCAGGCTTTTTTTGTTTTTTTTTTAAGCGTCTGACCACAAATGCAGGGTGACGTAACTAAAAAATTATTTGGTTGTGAAGAGAAAAACATTCTTGGGCACAAAAATAAAAGTTGTGGAACATAGTTTTAAACAGATGTAATTTAAATGCAGATTAAAGGTGTAATAAAAAGGCCAAATTTCTCATTTCACAGGACCTCTAAAGTTTGGGATCTTTTTAGCCCATAGGGGGAGCCATGTTGGACCAATCTCTGTTACTTTGAAAATGTCGCTTCGAATCCCCGTGTTGCCTCCGGCTTGGTCGGGCGTCCCTACAGACACAACTGGCCATGTCTGCGGGTGGGAAGCCAGATGTGGGTATGTGTCCTGGTCGCTGCACTAGCACCTCCTCTGGTCGGTCGGGGTGCCTGTTTGGGGGGGGGGGTGTAGCGTGATCCTTCCACAGGTAGCTACGTCCGCCTGGTGAAACTCCTCACTATCAGGTGAAAAGAAGCGGCTGGTGACTCCACATGTATCAGAGGAGGCATGTGGTAGCCTGCAGCCCTCCCCGGATCGGCAGCGTGGGTGGAGCAGCGACCGGGACAGCTCAGAAGAATGGGGTAATTGGCCAAAAAGTACAATTGGAGAGAAAAAGGGGGGAAAATTAACAACAAAAACAAAGAAGAAGAAACTGTCGCAGCACAGCTTTAGGATGCATCGTTTCCCAAAGTTTCACCAAAATTGGACCAGCAGTACCCGAGATAGTGTGTGTGAAGGACGAACACAAACCAGTACATAGCCCTCCATCTGTTTGTCCCAATCATGAGGAACAATGAGGATGATCTTTTTTTCAAGCAGGGAGCAAATAATTTCTTGGTTCAAAAAGCAAATCCAGTCGAAGCACCTGACCTTTTTTTTTTGGATAATGATAGTCAACCTATTAATATCTCCAGTGTTGTGGCCGGTGATCAGAGAATCAGTCAGAAGGAAGTGGTCGTTGAGACAAAAAAGAGCTTCTGGCTTTTATTGTTTACACTACAAATCCTGAGTTAGTCTGCGGAACAACTGCCCAACTGAGGCTGATCATCCTAATTTAAACCCCTGTATCATGTACATGCCCTTCCTTATGCAACCGGGCTCCACCCACTGATGTGTATGCCATTATGCTCTCACCTCTAACCATTCACTAGGTGCTCATGTTTTCCCCCTTAGAATGGGGAGAAACACTCGCCAGGGTGTTTGTGTTCTGCTTCTGTGTTTGTTTTGTTATCAGGTCTTTGACTTTAATGTCCTTGTGAAATCACAGTACTTTTCGGGTCATTCTGACCCTTTTTATTTTGGGTGGTTTCCTGTTGCACAAGGATGTGTGTGATCTTCATTTTTATGATATGCAATACAATCTACTTGTTACTCAATCCCCCGTCCTCGATCAGATGCTGTACTGATCAAACATATAGGTGGAGCAGGTGCTTCCCTGTCTAAACAAGAATCTCATCAATTATGCCTTTTCGACATTCTAACGGTCGCGTCGACACTCTAATGGGTCTACTGACATTTTGCAAGACCACTTTTCTTCCTGGTGTTTTTGGCAAATCATCCACACATAATCTTGTGCTTTTTGCTACAACTGTTTTTCTTACCCAAGTCAAACAGTTATGCAGATACATGGACGAATACACCATACCATCAACGTAGCCAACGGTAGCTGAGCAAGGTCAAATAGGGGGGAAAACCAACATAAAACGAAAGTTTATGTAACCTATATAATGTCTTGATGCATGCTCAATAATCCAGGTAAGAAAATCAAAGAAGGTTGAATCAGATCATCTGCATACAACGTTTATTGACAGATACGTTTCATCACTCAACTAAGTGACCTCTTCAGTCTAAATTGACTGCAGGCATCCCCACCCCTATAAGCAACACAGTTGCATTAACGACCGAAACCAACGACCAGTTTAATATGCAAATATGGGCGTGACCATTCACTAGAGTGTCAGTGGCCATGTGTACTATTCACAGAGGATTTGGGAATGTCTGCAATCACAGCATCGTAAGATGGTGACAGATGTATAATGTTTGTGTACACATATGTACAGATGTACAATCCCATATTGGCATATGAAACTGATCATTGGTTTCAGTCGTTAAGCAACTGTATTGTTTATAAGGGTGGGGATACCTGCAGTCAGTTTAGACTGAAGAGGTCACTTATTTCCATCACAGGGCCGACATATTCACACCAAGGGACAAGTTAGCATGGCTGATTCACCTGACCTACATGTCTTTGGACTGTGGGAGGAAACCGGAGAACCCGGAGGAAACCCACACAGACATGGACAAAACATGCAAACTCCACACAGAGGGCAACCTGGGATAACCCCCCAAGGTGGGATAACCCCGGGGTTCAAACCTCTGTCCGGGGTGTCTCCCCGCCTGCCGCCCAATGAGTGCTGGGATAGACTCCAGCATCCCGCAACCCTGAGTAGGATAAGCGGCTTGGATAATGGATGGATGGATGGAGGCCACTTAGCTGAGTGATGAAACGTATCTGTCAATAAAAGTTGCATCCAAATGAACTGATTCAACCTTCTTTGACTTTCTTACCTGGATTATTGAGCGTGCATCAAGGCATTTTGACTCATTTCAGCGAAAATTGCCATAAACTTGTACGTGAGTACGAGCAAACGGCGCGTAAAATGGCAGACTACAGGAACCAACGGAGATGTAGCCTCAGATGCAGACAGAGCGGGATTACACCTAAGAGCCTGCAAATGAAATCTTCGGTCAAGGGCCACCGAGCTAACCAGATCCTCCAGAAGGCACAGAGCCAGCTGTTGAACGAACGGGCGAGACAACCCAATTTTACTATCGACCCCTTGAAAGACAAAGAGGAGCAGATCCAAAAAGAGACTCACATCGCATCTAGATGAGACACTTCCCAACGAGTGGTTGAGTTCACGGATAAGGCTCGTCTAGCTCAACACGAAAAGTCGAAAACCAGGCAGCAAAAGAAGTTCAACCTATTTGCTACACGCCAGAAACATCGACAGACAAGACAGACAACGGCGGAGAAAGACATCCTTGTTAAGGGGCTGAGCTTTGCTGTCATCGCGGACCTGGAAGGGAAGCAACTGCGGACGAAAGTTTCAGCCTGTCTCAGCAATGCGAAGGCGTCACCAACCAACATCAGTAGAGATGAGAGGAATGCTCTCACGACTCTCAGTAAGGATAATAACATCATCCTCCTTCCAGCGGACAAAGGCAGATGCACTGTTATATCAAACCAGACAGACTATCATGAGAAAGTTATGACATTACTCAGCGACATAAATACTTATGAGCCCCTGAAACAAAATCCAGGCAGTGGTTACAAGAAAAAAAGTGATAGATTGTCTGAAGCTGTTAGAACAGGACAATGCTATTGACATAATTTTGTACCAGAGATTATACCCAAGGGAAGCTGCACTTAGTCTGTGTGGGTTACCTAAGACACATAAACAGGATCTGCCATTATGGCCTAGGTTAGTATGATTAACTCAGTGACCTATAACATCTCTTAAGTTTCTTGCATCTATTCTTAACCCGTTGGTAGGCAGTAATGAACGTCACATTCAGAACACTATGGATTTTGTGGATAAGGTGAGGGACATCATTATGGAGGGGGATGAAACAATGCTCTCTTATGATGTTGTGTCTCTCTTCATGTGCGTTCCTGTTGATGAAGCAGTGGAGGTAGTCCACATGAAATTACAAAATGACCCCACCCTTAGCAACAGGACCACACTTAACACTGATCAAGTGTGTCTGCTCCTGAAGCTGTGTCTTCAGTCCACGTACTTCACATACAGCGAGCAGTACTATAGGCAGAGGCATGGGTGTGCTATGGGTTCCCCAGCCTCTCCTGCAGTGGCCAACTTGTGTATGGAAGAAGTGGAAAAGAGGGCTCTGATGTCCTATCCAGGGACACCACCTAGCCATTGGTTCAGATTTGTGGACGACACCTGGGTTAAAATTAAATCTCAGGATGTACGACAGTTCACCAACCACATTAACTCTGTGGACAGCCACATCAAGTTCACCAGGGAGGAAGTGAAAAATGACAGATTAGTCTTCTTAGACTGAAATTGCAATTGGTAATGGGGGGGCATTTGATTGTTGATGTTTACCGTAAACCAACACATACTGATCAGTACTTAAAGAAGGTTTGACTCTCAACATCCACTGGGGCACAAACTAGGAGTCATCAGGACCCTGTACCACCGAGCTGACAACATCCCTACCGACACAGCAGCAGCCGGGGAACGGGAGAAATCCCATATTAAAAAGGCCCTGCTTAAGTGCGGTTATCCTAACTCAGCGTTTGTCAGAGCCAGGAAGACGCCCAAACAGTGCACCAGCGATCACAGAGAGGAGAAGGAAAACAGCTGTCTAACAGTAAATCAGTGATGATTCCGTATGTGGCAGGAGTGTTGGAAAAGTTGAGACGTGTATTTTCCAAACACCGCATCTCAGTTGCTTTCAAACCCCAAAACACGCTACGCCAGAAGTTGGTCCACCCCAAGGATCGGGTCCCCGAGCAATATGGCGTACGCGGTTGAGTGCCAAGAGGATTGCCATGACTTATACATTGAGGAAACTAAACAGACTCTGGCCAAGAGGATGGCACAGAACAGGAGAGCTAACATGTCAGGCCAGGACTCCACAGTCTACACCCATGTACAGGCCACTCTTTCAAGGATGAGGATGTGCATATTCTTGATGGGGCGGAACACTGGTTTGAACAGGAAGTCAAAGAAGCCATCTATGTTAAGAGGGAATGACCATCCCTGAACCGAGGAGGGGGGCCTAAGAGTACATCTGTCGCCATCTTAGCATGCTGTGATTGCAAACATTCCCTACTCCTCTGTGAATAGTACACGTGGCCATTGTAACGGTAGTTAATGTTCGCACCCATATATTTGCATATGAAACTGGTCGTTGGTTTCGGTCGTTATGCATCTGTTGCCATTTTAAAATGCTGTCATTGCAAACACTCCCAAATACTCTGTGGATAGTACACCCAGGTCCAGGTCATTTGAAATGCTGCATATACGTCTTGCAACTGTATCATTGGACAGAGGGACAACTTTGAAATTTGTGGTGCTTGTCTCATCAAACATAGTTCTAAAGCCGCGGGAAGTATGAGCTCCTCTGCTATTGTGTGTGGTTTCTTGCACTGGGCAATTTTGTATGATGCCATTAGTGCTTTGTTGTTCACTGATGCAGCTTTTACAAAGCAATGTTCCTGCTGACGGTATGCACCAAGTATTCTCTGAAAGAACTCGAGTGGTTTATTGATATGACTAGGGTGTAATGTCTCTAAGTGTCTTCTTAATTTGTTTGGTCTCATACTACCAGCTGCCAGTTTTCAGGCATAAAATACACACTGGTCTCTCTGCTCATCTCCCACCTCACTGTGAACCCAAGAGCAAGATAGGCTTCGTCATATTTTCTTAACTTGGTTTTTGGTCGATTACCGTCAGCTAAGCACTTTGTCTTGTTTGTCTCGGGAAGCATCGTCTTGTCTTTCTTTTTGTCCCTGTCAAATATCTCTCCATTCTGTGAACCTACAGACTCTCTTGTCTCATGAAAGCACGCTTCGTTGATTGTTCCGCCATAAAAATTATTCCAACGTCAAAACTGTAGTTCCGCACTACATCCCCCCATCCCAGTCATGTGCGCTGTCATGCCTCTGTGCTGTGCCCCCCCCCCGGGGGGGGGGACGTACCACACACTTTGAGAAACGCTGGTTTAGACTGAAGATGTCGCTTAGTTGAGTGATGAAACGTATCTGTCGATAAACATTCCGTCCAGATGAACTGATTCAACGTTCTTTGATAACCCATATTATGTGTAGTATGCGTATCACAACTAAACATTTTCAGATAAGCTTTCAAACTTTCCTGTGGAATATCCATCCATCCATTATCCAAGCCGCCTATCCCAACCGGGGTCGCGGGGATGCTGGAGCCTATCCCGGCTGTCATTGGGCGGTAGGCGGGGAGACACCCTGAACAGGCCACCAGTCCACCCCAGGGCCCCACACACACACACACACCTAGGGACAATTTAGTATGGCCGATTCACCTGACCTATACATGTCTTTGAACTGTGGGAGAAAACCTGAGAACTCGGAGGAAACCCACACAGACACGGGCAGAACATGCAAACTCCACACAGAGGACGCCCCAGAATGACCCCCAAGTTTGAACAACCCCGGGGTTCGAACCCAGGACCTTCTTGCTGTGAGGCGATCGTGCTAACCACTGCGCCACCTTGCCACCCCTATGGAATAGCCAAACTTTCCAAGTTCTGGCTATATCTAAAATTATTTCCCTATATTTCTCAATCCTGTGTAAGAGTCCTTAAGATTGGAATGTGTCCTAAACTTTGTCACAGCTATTGTCTTGCAATTCGAATTAAAGGAGCTATAGGCGGCCGCCGATTTTTGGCAAAACTTTAAATGTCTTATCATATCTCGACAGTAATCGATAGCACTCAAAAAATAAGACGTTTGACACCGAAATGGGGGAAAAAAAATCCGTCGTTCCTGTAAGGGGCAGGAGCTAAAACAACGACTTCCAATCAAACCAACGACCAAGTCAAATGATTGGAACGAGCGAGCTGTCTATCAAACCCTCAGCGACACGGCCGCCCACGCTGTTGCACGGGCATAGCTCCGACCACGGACACGTCCTCTTCATCGGGCGTTGTTTATGTTCATTATAATGATAAAGTTAGTTTTCTCTTGTGTGTGTGTGTGTGTGTGTGTGTGTGTGTGTGTGTGTGACATCCATTCGGCTCCGCTCAGAAAGAAGCTCGTCTCAGGTGAAATGCTTTCGCTTCAATCAGCTGGTGTGTCCGGCGCGTGCATGTGTTTTCGGGGCGTGGCTTTGGGGGGGGGGACATCCTGGTGCTTTCTGATTGGGGAGGGCGGTGTCGAATTCGCTTTGAAAACATTTCGAAGTTCTGCCCAAAATCAACGGCCGCCTATTGCTGCTGTACTACAAAACCCATTCCATCCCATTTCCATTGTCAATCACGACTCTACCTTGTCCAGTGCCCACATCAGTGTAGGCCGTATTCTCTACAAGACATTAGCAAATTATATCTAGCAATGGTAGTCAGAATAAGGTGCATTAGCCCACTAAAACTAATAATTCATTGAGCGTGTTTACAGGCAAACAAATAAAAGGAACATCTTGGACTTTTGAAATGGTCCCGTAAACCAGTGTTTCTCAACCGGGGGTCCGCGGACCCCTAGTGGTCCGTGGTGTAATTGCAAGGGGTCCGTGAAAATAAAATATCTTTTAAAAAAAAGATCCTATGACATTTATAGAAATAGGATTATTTTACTCAAATGTGACGGAGACCTTTATCCACCTAAACTATAAAGGGTAACAGGACTTTTTTCTCTAATTACATCTGTTTCACAAGTGTAATTTATTGTATTTTAATAAGAGATCTCGCTCCCGTTTGCATTGTTAAAAGTTACTGCATAAAAATTCTGTTGTTACATATATCTGAAAGTTACTGGATACATATTCTGTTTTGTTACACATATCTGAAAGTTACTGAATACATATTCTGTTTTGTTACATATATCTGAAAGTTACTGCATAAGAATTCTGTTTTGTTAACTATATCTAAGTTACAACTGAAAGCTCTTATTTTTGCCCCAAAGAGTGAATAAATGCTATAATGCAATTTAAAATGCAGTTTCTACTGTTTCTATCAAATTGCAACCCCCCTCCCCCAAGATCAGGTGGAGGGGTCCTCAGGGTAGATCAAAAATACGCAGGGGGTCCAGGACCCCAAAAAGGTTGAGAACCACTGCTGTAAACCACGGGTTCCCAGCATCTTTCATTGGAGCCCTCGTTTCATACATCTGAGAAAAGCAAACACCCTTCGCCCATCAAAGGTGTTCATCAACAACCTCAGAATGCTTTGGTTCCTGCTGTCTCTTCCGTTTGCTTGGCTTCATACCGTCATTATCTTGTTCCTTTAAACTGTGACACTGACAGAATGCCGGTGCGCCAAAAACGCAAGTCCTCCCATTCATTTTGAATGAGGGTAGTGCGTTTACACTACAGCAGTGCATGATTGCTGCGGAGGCCCATTGCGGCGATCACACGCCCACGTGGCCGCACACGACTGCAGCCAGATTCCACATTGCCTGATTCTGTGTGAATCCAGCCTGAAAGGCTCCTGTCTCACTGCCATTCCGCAATTTCAATCATAAGAATGTCTACGCACTTCCAGATGATGTAGAGGACTGGAAAGTATTGGGTTATAAAAACAGACACCCCTCTTATTTCTTCAGTAGCTGATTTAGTAACCTGCTCTAAAATAAAGTTGTCAGTCAACTATGTAACATTTAATGTCTCTCCTGATTTTACTGCTTTTGTCATTGAGACCCTGGTAGAGTGTGTGTGGAAAAACACCCTTGTACTAGCCGTTTGTCATAATTGAGCTCTGACCCACCCTGCTGAGATGCAAAGAGTACTCTCTGTTTTAACCCCATGGTTCGGTATACAAACTGCTGTGGGTTTTCTCTGTCCTGCTGTGTAGGATTACTGAGCTCCTGAAAAAGCTGTGCTGCTTTTATCTCTCATGTGTGATTTTAGGAACCGTTTTAACTCAGCTAAAGTGAGATGATCCTTGTTGACCAACATATCTCTAAATATGCCTGGTTTGATCATTTTCAACACTGAGTGAATGATTTCTGATTCTGAAATCCTCTTTCAACCCCTCGTCGATTTGCTTGCAAACACTGCTGTAACTCACATCTGAACCCAAATATGAGATTACACCACCATGCATTTTGAACTCTGCAAGGCGATAGTGCTGCAACATCTGTGAGTCTAACCAACCCAGGTACCTGTTCTGTAACTGATGGTTCAACAACACTCATCTCTCTGTCACTGCTCACTGTGTCCATGGCTGGCGTGTTGTCCCTGTTGACCTTCAGGCTCTCTGTCATTTCGTAGATGTTAAGGAGGGAATACATTCCCTCATCTTCAGGTTTGTTAGCTGGTCACTTTCCATGTAGTGGACAATGTATTCAAACAGTACAGGCTTGTTGCTGCCTGTGACTGCTGGAATGTCCATGTCTCTTCCATCTTCCAAGTGACATTGTAAGCTTGAAGAGCTGCTGTTCATTGAGAAGGTGCAGTTGCTTCTGGATGTCCCACAGCAACACATGACGAGGATTTGAAGACATCATCTCCACTGGATACCCGAAGCCTCTCAATTCACAGCACCGATAACTCTTGCAGCCGTCCTGGTCACTTTCGCGTCAGGTCTACGTGGTTCAGGAATCAGCAACTGTCCAGTACGTGCCGCTGGATCCCGGACAAGCCCCTTAAATGTTACCAGTCTCAAATGGGAAGTGGCACTTGAGCAAACAAATGGAAGTCCCGACACATGCAGATGTGTCGAATGTTCTCGCTTCAATTAAACAAGTAAAATCAAACACTACAGGCAAGTATCCATGAGAAAGGTCCACCAATCAACAAACACAATCCTAAACCATCAAACCAAAATGCATGGGAAATAACAGTGCTAATGACAGCTACTTAATTGAACACACAAACACATTAGAAATTAACCACACATAAACATAGAAAGAATAGCATGGGTGCGTAAGATGGCATCGTTCGACTTCCGACGTACGACTACTTGCACAAGAACTTCCAGTCTGGTTTGTTGAGAGAAGAGATGGTTTTGTTTTACATTCGCCGTTTGCAGGACCTCCCTAAAAATCACGGTCAACGATGTACATCGCATCCTGAGTGCTTTCTCGGTAGCTCAGATGAGCAAAAAAAGAAAAGGGGTTTAAGATGTATATTTCGAGCTACATCGACAACTACGAGGGTGAGTAATGGCATCATTAGAACTATGCTAGTGCTAGCTAGCTAACCTTAGCTGGCTGCCTTGCAACTAGCATTACCTTGCTACTTTGTTTTTATTAGTCAGCTAATGTTGCTAACTTACATCTACACTCAGAATCACAAAATCAGTAACCGTCCATTATTGACTAACTTAAATCTGTCTTTTCAGTATCAGTGGCAGTATACAAGTATATGTTTATTTATATATATATATATATATATATAAACAATCAACACCAACCTGGTCTCTTTTCAGCTGCTGCTGCTGCTGCAGGAGAGGCAGGGAGAGAGGTCTGCACCCTCACCCACACATCCACAGTTGCAGGTCAACATTGTTTACACAGACTCAGCCAGGCATGTTGACTGATAAATTTGTTGTCCTTTGTGTCTCACTGGAAAGACGTTGTGAGGGTGAAACTAACGCTCCCTTTTCCTCCGCTCATTTGATAGTGTATGACAACACTATCAGGGAAAGGGAGGTGATTTCTATTGGAGCCACCCATGATTAATGATGTATTTTTTTACAGTTTGACTAAAAAAAAAAAATCAAGGAAACATAATGTTGGTTTAGACTAAGATTGGCTACTGTTACTGGTTTGGCTCCCACATCATTGCGTATTAAAATGAGGAGGAGGCACAGCGCATGATCGCTGATCAGATACTGTGTGGAGCAGACAAACCCGGACTCTTTCGTTATTGTCCTCGGCAATTTTAATAAAGGGAATCTCAGCCATGAACTACCTAAATAATGTCAGCTGATTAAATGCTCAACCAGGAAGGAGACCACTTTAGAATAGATCACTGTTTACACTACAATCAACATTGCCTATCCATCGCGCTGCACTGGAACACTGACCACATCATGGTTCACCTGATTCCTGCATACAGGCAGAAATTAAAACTCTCTAAACCTGTTGTGAGAACATCCAAAAATTGGACCAGTGAAGCTGTGGAGGATCTTCATGCGTGCTTGAACTGTACTGACTGGGATGTTTTCAGGACAGCCACCAACAGTCTAGATGAGTACACTGAGGCTGGGATGTCTTAAATCAGCTTCTGTGAGGACATCTCAGTACCATCATGCACCAGGGTTAGTTACAACAATGGCAAACCCTAGTTTACAGCTAAACTCAAACAGCTAAAGTTGGAAAAGGAAGAAGGGTTTAGGAATGGGAACAAGGTCCAGTTTAAAGAGTCTAAACTAAATACAGGTTTGGCAAAGTGGTGAGAGATGCTGAGCGACTTTACTCTGACAAACTTCAACAATAGTTCTCAGAAAACAACTTGGCCTCTGTCTGGAAGGGCCTCAGACAGATCACCAACTACAAACCGAAAGCCCCCCCCCACCACCACCACTAATAACTTGCGCCTGGCCAATGACCTGAATGAGTGCTACTGTCGATTTGAAAGAAAATGGGACAGTCCTGATACCACCCCATCTACCAACTCCAGACCAACAGTTCCTCCTACGCACCACAGCAGGGGCCTGGGCCTCTCCACAACTGCTCACCCTAGAGGCCCCCTTCTCCCCTAGCCCAATCACAACTCTCTCCATCCTGGAGAGAGATTTAAAGAGGCTGTTCAAGAGACAGAACTAACCCAGCCACTGATGATGCACAAGCCAGTGCATTCTTAGTGCCAGTTCCAAGCCCAGATAAATGGGTAGTATTGCATCAGGGAGAGCATCCGGCATAAAATCTTTGCCAAATCAAATATGTGGATCATAAATCAGATTTCCATACTGGATCGGTTGAGGCCCGGGTTACCAACAACCACCACTGGTACTGTTGGCCAACAGGGTGCTGGTGGAAACTATGCTACTGTTGGGTGAAGGAGAAGGAGAGGGGGAAGGCATGTTCAGAGGCAGCGGGAGAGGAGGAAGGGTAGGAGTGTTGAGGTGAGGTCGGAACTTTGAATGTTGGCACTATGACTGGTAAAGGGAGAGAACTGGCTGATATGATGGAGAGAAGAAAGGTAGGTATACTGTGTGTGCAAGAGACCAGGTGGAAGGGGAGTAAGGCCAGGAGCATCGCAGGTGGATTCAAACTCTTCTTCTATGGTACGAATGGGAGGAGAAATGGGGTAAGGATATTTCTGAAGGAAGAGTATGTTAAGAGTGTGCTGGAGGTGAAGAGTGTTGGACAGAGTGATGAGTATGAAGCTGGAAATCGAAGGTGTACTGATGAACGTTATCAGCGCATATGCCCCGCAAGTTGGGTGTGAGATGGAAGAGAAAGAAGAATTCTGGAGTGAGTTGGATGAAGTGGTGGAGAGTGTACCCAAGGAGGAGAAAGTGGTGATTGGAGTAGACTTCAATGGGCATGCTGGTGAAGGGAACAGAGGCAATGAGGAGGTGATGGGCAGGTATGGTGTCAAGGGGAGAAATGCGGAAGGACAGATGGTGGTGGATTTTGCGAAAAGGATGGAAATGGCTGTAGTGAATACATATTTCGAGAAGAGGGAGGAACACAGGGTGACATATGAGCGGAGGAAAGTGCACATGGGTAGATTATATCTTATGCAGAAGGCGCGATCTGAAAGGGATTGGAGACTGCAAGGTGGTGACAGGGGAGAACGTAGCTAGGCAGCATTGGATTGCGGTCTGCAGGATCACTTTGGAGACCAAGAAGAGGAAGAGAGTGAAGGCAGAGCAAAGGATCAAATGGTGGAAGTTGAAGAAGGAAGACTGTTGTGTGGAGTTCAGGGAGGAGTTAAGACAGGCACTGGGTAGTAGTAAAGAGTTGCCGGATGGCTGGGTCAACCGCTGCAGAAATAATGAGGGCGACAGCTAGGAAGGTACTTGCTGTGTCATCAGGGCAGAGGAAGGAAGACAAGGAGACTTGGTGGTGGAATGAAGAAGTACAGAGGAATAGGTTGGCAAAGAAGAAGTGGGATAGTCAGAGAGATGAAGATAGTAGCCAGGAGTACAAGGAGATGCAGCATAAAGTGAAGAGAGAGGTGGCTAAGGCAAAGGAAAAGGCGTATCGTGAGTTGTATGAGAGGTTAGACACTAAGGAAGGAGAAAAGGACTTGTACCGATTGGCTAGACCAGTGTTTCTCAACCGGGGGTCCGCGGACCCCTAGTGGTCCGTGGTGTAATTGCAAGGGGTCCGTGAAAATAAAATATATTTTAAAAAAAAGATCCTATGACATTTATAGAAATAGGATTATTTTACTCAAATGTGACTGAGACCTTTATCTACCTAAAATATAAAGGGTAACAGGACTTTTTTCTCTAATTACATCTGTTTCACAAGTGTAATTTATTGTATTTTAATAAGAGATCTCGCTCCTGTTTGCATTGTTAAAAGTTACTGCATAAAAATTCTGTTGTTACATATATCTGAAAGTTACTGAATACATATTCTGTTTTATTACATATATCTGCAAGTTACTGCATATGAATTCTGTTTTGTTAACTATATCTAAGTTACAACTGAAAGCTCTTATTTTTGCCCCAAAGAGTGAATAAATGCTATAATGCAATTTAAAATGCAGTTTCTACGGTTTCTATCAAATTGCAACCCCCCTCCCCCAAGATCAGGTGGAGGGGTCCTCAGGGTAGATCAAAAATACGCAGGGGGTCCAGGACCCCAAAAAGGTTGAGAACCACTGGGCTAGACAGAGGGACCAAGCTGGGAAGGATGTGCAGCAGGTTAGGGCGATCAAGGATAGAGATGGAAATGTGCTGACAAGTGAGGAGCGTGTTGGGAAGGTGGAAGGAGTACTTTGAGGGGCTGATGAATGAAGAAAATGAAGACAGCGAGAAGGTTGGATGATGTGGGGATAGGGAATCAGGAAGTGCGGCGGATTAGCAAGGAGGAAGTGAGGGCAGCTATGAAGAGGATGATGAGTGGAAAGGCAATTGGTCCTGATGACATACCTGTGGAGGCATAGAAATGTTTAGGAGAGATGGCAGTGGCGTTTTTAACTAGATTGTTTAACACAATCTTGGAAAGTGAGAGGATACCTGTGGAGTGGGGAAGAAGCATACTGGTACCAATTTTCAAGAATAACGGCAATGTGCAGAACTGTAGCAACTACAGAGGTATAAACAGGATCAGCCACAGCATGAAGATATGATTAAGAGTAATAGAAGCTAGGTTAAGAGGACCGGTGACGATTAGCAAGCAGCAGTATGGTTTCATGCCATGAAAGAGCACTACAGATGTGATGTTTGCTTTGAGAAAGTTGATGGAGAAGTATAGAGAAAGTCAGAAGGAGTTACATTGTGTCTTTGTAGATTTAGAGAAAGCATATGACAGGGTGCCAAGAGAGGAGGTGTGGTATTGTATGAGGAAGTCAGGAGTTGCAGAGAAGTATGTAGGAGTGGTGCAGGATGTGTATGAAGGTCGTGTGAAAGTAGTGAGGCGTGCGGTTGGAATGTCAGATGGGTTCAAGGTGGAGGTGGGATTACATCAAGGATCAGCTCTGAGACCTTTCTTGTTTGCAATGGTGATGGACAGGCTGACGGACGAAATCAGGCAGCAGTCTCTGTGGACTATGATGTTCGCGGATGACATTGTGATCTGTAGCGAGAGCAGGGTGCAGGTTGAGGAGAGCCTGGAGAGGTGGAGGTATGCACTGGAGAGAAGAGGAATGAAAGTCAGTAGGAGCAAGACAGAATACATATGTGTGAATGAGAGGGAGGACGGTGAGGTGAGGATGCAAGGAGTAGAGGTAATGAAGGCGTATGAGTTTAAATACTTGCGGTTACTGTCCAAAGTAGCAGGGAGTGCAGAAGAGAGGTGAAGAAGAGCGTGCAGGCAGGGTGGAGTGGGAGAAGATTGTCAGGAGTGATTTGCGACAGAAGGGTACAAGAATTAAAGGGAAGGTTTACAAGATGGTTGTGAGACCAGCTAGCTTATATGGTTTTGAGACAGTGGTACTGACGAAAAGACAGGAGGTGGAGCTGGTGGTGGAAGAGTTGGAGATGCTAAGATTTTCATTGTGAGTGACGAAGAAGGACAGAGGGACAGCTCAGGTTGGATGGTTTGGAGACAAAACAAGAGAGGCAAGATTGAGATGGCTTGGACATGTGCGGAGGAGAGATGCTGGGTGTATTGGGAGGAGGATGCTGAATATGGAGCTGCCAGGGAAGAGGAAAAAAGGAAGGCCAACGAGGAGGTTTATGGATGTGGTGAGAGAGGACATGCAAGTGGCTGGTGTGACAGAGGAAGATGCAGAGGACAGGAAGAGATGGAAACGGATGATCCGCTGTGGTGACCCCTAACGGGAGCAGCCAAAAGTAGTAGTAATAGTCGTAGTAGCAGTTCTCGTAAAGCAGCTATGACCAGAATCTGTCTCTTCCGCAACCCTTAAGCACTGTGCTCATCAGCTGTCACCGGTGTTCACGGACATTTTTAACACCTCACTGGAGACATTCCACATACCAGCCTGCTTCAAGATTTCCACTATCATCCCCCCCTCAAAAAAAAAACCAAGGCTCACAGGACTCAGTGACTACAGACACATCACCCTGACCTGTATGGTAATGAAGTCTTTTGAGCGTTTGTAGTGTCCCACCTTAAAACCATCACCAACCCCCTGCAGTTCGCCTACAGAGCCAAAAAGTCTGTGCACAATGCAGTAAAGATGACACTCCCCTTCATCCTCCAGCACGTGGACTCTGCCAGGATCTTGTTTGTGGAATTCTGCTCTGCCTTCAACACCATCATCCCGGATCTGCTGTAGGAAAAGCTCTCCCAACTGCACATGCCTGACTCCACCTGCGGGTGGGTCACCAACTTCCTATCTGACAGGAAGCAGAAGATTAAGCTGGGTAAACATGTCTCCTGACTCCTGACTCATCAACACCGGTTCCCCTCAAGGCTGTGTCCTCTCCCTTCTACTCTTCGCCCTGTATACAAAAAGCTGCACCATCCAGTGACCATTCAGTCAAGCTCCTGAGGTTTGCTGACGACACCACCCTCATTGGACTCATCTGTGGTGGGGATGAGTCTGCCTACAGGTGTGAGATTGACCATCTGGTGTCCTGGTGTGATCAAAACAACTTGGAGCCCAACACTCTAAAGACAGTTGAGATGGTTGTGAACTTCAAAAAGAACCCAGCCCCACCTGCCCCCATTACTGTTTGGATCCTCAATCGACACTATAGAATTCTTCCGCTTCCTGGGCACCATCGTCACCCAAGACTTGAAGTGGGAGCTGAACATCAGCTCCCTGCTCCCTCACCAAGAAGGCATAGCAGAGGTTGCACTTCCTGTAGCAGCTGAAGAAGTTCAAACTGCTAAAGCCAATGGTGGTGCACTAATTAAGTCTACCCTCACCTCCTCCATCACTATCTGGTACATTGCTTCCACTGCCAAGGACAAGGGCAGACTGCAGCATCTCATTCACTCTGCGGAGAAGGTGATTGACTGCAACCTGCCCTCCCTCAAGACCTGTACAACCTCAAGGACACTGAGGCAAGCAGGAAAGATCATGGTCGACCCTTCCCACCCAGACCATGGTCTCTTCAAAACACTCCCCTCTGGCAAGAGGCTAAGGTCTATAAAAACCAGAACCTTGCGCCACAAGAACAGCTTCTTCCCCACAACAGTAGGCCTTTCCAACAAGCCCCCAGCCACCCACAGATACTGACACTGCCCCCATCCACTATCCACCCCCTTTGACCCTCTCTTAACACCACAACATGACATACATCTACACACACGTGCACACACTCACATACACAAACACAGTGCAATATATCTACCTGCCCTACTGTGCCCTTTGTACATGGACACTTTGCATAAAGCCTGCACAACCCTGTAAATAACTCTTATGCTATAACAACTGCTCATTCTGTAAATAACTTCTTATCTAAAATTTTTCATTTAACATTTTGTAAATTGACTACTTGCCATATTCCCAGTGTGTCCCCATTATTGAACCTTATTGCACCTATTTGTATCTATTTTTCTTTTTATCTTATATATACATATATAATCATTAATTATTATTATTATTATTATCATTCTTTTAACTTTTACCTTACTGTTTGCTGCTAATTTTTCCCTCTTGCCCCAACATAGCAAGTCAAATTCCTTGTATATTCTTGAACTACTTGGCAATAGACATGATTCCGATTCTGGACTTAATGAATTTATTGATTCGGGGGGGGGGTGGCAACAATTTCCTCATGTAGGCCAAGGAAGAACCTAATTGACTTTTTTCAAGTAACTCAAGATACAAGCCTTTTAAATACAATGTACAGCCCGTTTACTCTTTTAGGGTGTTGACGGTTGCCTTTCATTTCCACATTTACCAGTTAAGGTCAATAAAGCTCCCAATAACACCAGTGACATGTATTAGAGGGCATTATACTCACGTGTACACCCATTAGCCTCGAATTCTCATTATGCCTGGGGCCTGTTTAGGGATGAAATGAAACCAAAACCATACAACCGAAATTACTTTACTTCAAACGTTACAGCTTTGTATTATCGCAGTCAGATACACCACTTTACACGCGCTCAGTAATCCAGGTGAGAAAACCAAAGACAGGTTGAATCAGGTCACCTGGACACAGTTTTACTGACAGATAGGTCTCATCACTCATCTAAGTGACGTCTCCAGTCTCCGCCAGACTCTCGAGAGACTGGCCTCTTCAGTCTCTCCCAGTCTCTGACTCCGACTAACACTTCGGTCGTTGGTCAGACTGCGAGACTGGAGAGGTCACTTAGACGAGTGTTGAATCCTATCTGTCAATACACGTTGTGAGCAGACGACCCGATTCATCCTTCCTGGATCTGACAACGTTTCCTTGATCGCACGCTTCCTCATAAACGTGTACATTTTTGAGGAAGCCTCTGTAGCCGCCCAGCAGAAAGTTAAAAGTTGTTCTCTCACCCATGGAGAGCTCGCTCCTTCACCACATAATCAAGTTTTTGTTTTTTTATATCATTATTTTTTTTTTTAACGTGAGCATCCGGAAGCTGAGCTGATACGAGCGCACCGCATTCGAGAGCTTGACCGGCGACGACGCAGCTCCAACCGGAAATGATCATATTCGCTCGATTTACTGCCCCGGACAGCCGGCGAGCGCGCGGCTCCGCGGTGCAAGCCTCCAGAGGAGACGCGCATCGCTCGCGCGTCTGTCATTTATAGCTAAACTCCTTGATTCAGCACATTCAAATCAAAGTCACTCGAAAACGAACAAATATGAAATACAGTCATAACATGCGCAGGATTTACCAAGTCTGAAACGCAAATATATATCCAAGCTATTCTTTTTGGGGACTTTACAGGATGGTTGTTGTTTCTAAGTTCAGTCCTCTCAAATGTATTTGGGTCACGGATTCGAACTCATGTTACATTCTGTACAATATCTCTTGTCCTTAGACCCTCGATTCAGATGAGGAAAAACTCAACAGAAGAAAAGGCCATTGTTGCCCATGTCAAATCTTACTTTATTCAGACACATAGGTCCATAAAAAAACAACAACAACAAAAAACAACAAAAACAAAAACACAACACAGCACAACAACACAGAGATATAGCTAAAACAGCAGTTCACAGGTCCACGGTGATTAAAACCTATACAGACATTTGTTCCAGTGTTTCCAGAAACAAGATGAGTACCTTGTGTCACTTTGTGTGGGCTCAGTTAACAGCATTATAAATACCTTCTTGGAATCAATTAATCGACACATAAATGTGTACGTAAAATTCATCAGCACAGCATGAAAAGTGGGAACATTACTAGTCACAAACACATGACTTGCACTTATCCATCTTGGAAGCTTGAGCAAGAGTCTGAATGCATCATTATATGCCACCTGCAGCTTTTTCATTTTTGCTTGGCTATAATTGCGCCACAAGTGGGCTGTATAGAGTGGAGTGGAGTACAGTAGGCCCTAAAAAGAGCAGTTTTAACCTCATCTGTACACACGTGAAATTTGCGTGCCAGCATATTGGCTTGTGCATACAGTTTGCAACACTGGCGCTGCACATTATCGTCATCACATAGATCATTCCTGATGACGTGACCCAGATATTTCACTTTGTTCACCACATTTAGTGCTTGGTCTGCCATGAAGAATGAAGGACAGTTTTGCTTCTGATCCTCTTTGGTTTTAGCAATCATCACAACACTCTTTTTAGAGTTACATTTAATGTCATGCTGCACACCATAACTTGAGCAGACTCTGAGCAGTTGCTGTAAGCCAGCACTATATAAGGAGACAGGACGACTAAGTCATCAGCATACATCAGATGGTTAGTAAGACTATCCCCCACCATGCACCCAGTCTTACAGTCTTCTAACTTTTGGAAAGATCATCCATATACAAACTGAAGAGAACAGGCGACAGTATTCCACCTTGTCGGACCCCATTGGTCACTGGGAAGGGTGCAGCTATACTCTTACCCCATCTGACTTGCATGGTTTGATATGAATACCAAAAATGCAAGATCCTTATCAAATAAGACGAGACCCCTCGCTCTTGTAGTTTAGCAGACAATTTACCATGATTAACTTGGTCAAAAGCTTTTGACGCATCCAGAAGACACATATTGTAGTGTTATTGTCTTCTATACTTACTAACAAATTCCTTCAATGCATATATGCACAAATCAGTGCCATGTTTATTTTTAAAACCAGATCGATAGTCAGTAGTTGATATGTATTGTTGAAATGGAAATAGGCAAGGCAATATGTAAACCTAACATGTCTTTATGCATGTTCAATAATCCAGGTAATGAAATCACAGAAAGGTGAATCAGTTTGTCTAGATACAACGTTTATTGAGAAAAATGCTTCATCACTCATAAGTGACCTCTTCAGTCTCAACTGACTGCAGGTCTCCCCACCCTTATAATATAAATATATCCCTGGCACAAACAGAGCAATATCGTGTACGCTGTTAAGTGCCAGGAGGATTGCCATGACTTGTACATCGGGGAAACCAAACAGATGCTGGCGAAGAGGATGGCACAACACAGAAGAGCTAACACATGAGGCCAGGACCCCTCAGTCTACACCCATCTACAGGCCAGTGGCCACCATTTCAAGGATGAGGATGTGCACATTCTTGACAGGGAGGAATGCTGGTTTGAATGGGGAGTCAAACAGGCCATCCATCTATATGTTAAACGGGAACGACCATCCCTGAACCGGGGGGCTAAGAGTACGTCTGTCACCATCTTACAATAATGTGATTAAAACTATTCCCCAATCCTCTGTAAATAGTACACATGGCCATTGAAACTCTAGTTAATGCCAATGTGCATATGAAACTGATCATTGGTTGTGGTCGTTATGCCACTGTTGTGGAAATTGCAGGAAAGCAGAGATGGACAATTTCTCTCATTGACTACATGAATGCTTGTGTCTTTTATTTCTCCACAAAACTAACACCCCGAGCAACATGGTGACGCTCCAACTAAACATTGCCGTAGCTCACCCTGTCAACACGGAAACACTTTTTCTTAAAGGGACCAGCACCTATTATGGTGCATTATGTCCACAGAGTCCGCTACATACAGCCCCCTAGAATTTACCACAGTAGAAAAAGTCAGCGTGGAGGTGGGCGGATGGCCTGGCCGCAACGGCTTCGCCGAACAGGTGCGGAGGCCAGGGGGCCCACAGGAAAAGCCTTAGGGACCTTGCGGCGGCATGGGGGTAGGGTGGGGGGGGTGGAGGAACCTTCGGGGCTTTGTTGGGGAGGTGGGGGCAGGGTAGGAGGGCGCCCCCGCTGTGGGGGCTTGGCAAGTCCAACAGGTCGGTCCAAGTCCAGGTGAGCCGATCCACTGAAATACGCTCTGGCTTGCTGCCAACTTCCACCACAAAGTGCTTGTTACCCTGGCCCTTACCCTTGTTACCCAGGACCGTCCCCCTGGCGAAACTCCTCACTGTCAGGTGAAAAGAAGCGGCTGGCGACTCCACATGTATCGAAGGGGGCATGTGGTAGTCTGCAGCCCTCCCCGGACTGGCAGAGGGGGTGGGGCAGCGACCAGGACGCCTCGGAAGAGTGGGGTAATTGGCCGGGTACAACTGGGGAGAAAAAGGGGGACAAATCCAAAAACAACAACAACAACTTTGTGTCCAGATGAACTGATTCAACTTTCTGTGATATAAGCCTAAAATGATATAAGCCTACTCTACTATAGATTCTAGTGCACCGAGTTACCACCGCTACTGGCACGTATGCATGCATACTGTTTTTAATCTTAATTGAATTAAGTTAATTCAACAATAAAGTACACGAAAAAGGAATTAGGTCTAACTGTCCTGATTGAAGCAGTGTGCTGACCAAATGTTTCGCACTTCTGATGTTGACACCACTCACTAGACCTTTGGACCACAAGCTCCACTACAACACCGATCCTCAAAAAGCCAAGGATAACCTGCAGGCCTGAATGAATTCAGACCTGTCACCCTGACCTGTCAGTAACAGGTTATAAAGACCTGTCAGCAACAGGACCTGTCAGTTACTGACAAAAAAAATAAAATAATAATAATATACTTGAAGTTTATTTTGTTAAGTAAACTTCAATTGAAGTTTCAAGTATGTGCACTAGTAGTATACCTGTAAGTATAGTTAAATATTATAGTGAATTCGGGGAACAACGCAACCACAGGAACTGCCGCGGCCGGGAAGCGAACCCGTATCGCCCGCACGAGGCATCACTAACCGGTCGACTAAAGTGTCCGACCCAGCAACTAGCGGCCAGCGTGTCTTCTTATCCATGCACGTTACAGTATAATTATTTTTTAGTATTGTAAACTACTAATAAGACACGTTAGCCCCTAGCTAACGGGTCTAACCCTTCAGCCGAGCGGTTAGTGATGACGCCTTGTGGCGCAGGACACCTCGTATCGAATCCCGCACCGGGCAAAAAATAACCGGCTACAACACTTTTTTTGTAAGGGAGGTTTTAAAGGCTTCTTGTCCAACTATTATAAACCGCAGTGCACCTTGGATGTCCTGCAGTTTACACAAATATTTAAAAAAAATGTAAATGAAATTGTAAAAAAAAAACAAAGATTAATTCGGTTACAGAAGTATTTTCAAAATATCTTCGAATTGGTGAAAAAGTTGCGCTTTTTCGGCCGTTTTCCGCGTCGGCCCCACATCGGCTTGTGAGCCGCCGGTGGGCGAGCGCCGTTGCGCTCCCGCGGGACTTCAAATCCCCCCCCCCCCCCCGCGTAAGTTTCCGGGTTTTTAAAACTTCCTAGCAACGCTTCC
This sequence comes from Lampris incognitus, assembly GCF_029633865.1. NCBI lineage: Eukaryota > Metazoa > Chordata > Actinopteri > Lampriformes > Lampridae > Lampris > Lampris incognitus. The sequence continues at coordinate 36,497,798 of NC_079226.1, forward strand.
TGGATACTGACCGCGCGAGGGAAACTCAGCGGACCGACGACAACAACAACAACAACACAATGGAGCCGGAGGAGGTAACGTACGCGACTCGCATTGGCGTGAATGTAAATATGAATGTAATGTAAAAATGTTGGGCGCCGGAGATCAATATTCACCATTCAATGTAAATCTACACGTGTAGGCTCAATACAAGCGACGCCCTCGCCCGCCTAAACCCACCTGACCTGCCCTGCACAACTGTTGCTACCTTTAGCCGCTAACTCTGCTAGCGGCTAATACCAAACTTCTCGGCGGGCCGCCTTGTCGCCGCCTTTATGACTGACGCTACCGGGGGTGTCAGAAAATATTTATTCGAAAATGTCCCACTTTCATTTGTCGGTGGTAATTTTGAAAGCACGGACGCGGCTTTTAACTTAACAAGTAGTCGCTCTAACGTTAAAGTTAGCCACTGTGACCCGGAAGCCTTACGCTCTGCGTTGTCATGCGCATCTGGTTAAACGTCACACCAAACGTTTCAATGCGTGCTCAATAATCCAGGTACGAAAATCAAGGAAAGTTGAATCAGTTCATCTGCATGCAGCGTTTATTGACAGACACGTTTCGTCCCTAATCTACTCACAGAGGACACAGTGCCGTGATTGCAACCATTCCCAAAGCCTCAGTATGCACATGGCCATTGAACCTGAGTTAACTTTCACGACAATTTGCATATGAAACCGATCGTTTTCGGTCGTTACGCCACTGTATTGTTTATAACGGTGGGGACGCCTGCAGTCAGTTGAACCTGAAGAGGTCACTTTGCCGAGTGATGAAACGTCTCTGTCAATAAGCGGTGTGTCCAGATGAACTAATTCAACTTTCTGTGGCATAGAAATTAATGCTGTATAAACCCATATTTAGATTTTAATTTCAACAATTATCCATTTTACTGTATATGCATATAAGTAATATGGGGAGGGGGATCATGGCTGATATTTAAAAGGTCAAATGCTTTGACAACGCTTTGACAACTTGGCTTTATTTTGTTTTACTCTCAGAGACCAGACTCTTTCAGTCCATTGCCAGTCGAAGCAGATTTGACTCAATCATTTGGGCAAATGTCAGTGATCACACAAGGAGACCAAAGCCAGGATCATAGGCACCTCCAGCTTACAAAAGGTGATGGGGGGGCTTCAACAGTTTAGTGAGCCATCTTTGCAGCTTGGTATGTTCAGCAGTACATTTCTTTCATAGTATGTTTTTGTTTTTGTTTTTCAACAAAACGATTCTCAGTTTGTCATGCCATGTGCAGTGACAAAGGAGGTAACAATGGCAGTTGCTTGTACACCTATAATTTGTGGATGTGTCATCAATTTTTTTTTCTGAATGAGTAAAGCTATGCATTCATGTAGTTTTCACAAATGCAATGCGTTGACTGACTTCTCAATTTTCGTCATCAGAATTTCAGGATAGTCACCTGTCACCAGCCCTCCCTCTGTTGCCATCAAACTCTGGAGTACAACACAACTTCACCGAGTGTTCTTTTTTCAACCAAAGTAATATGGAATTTGCCCCTTTAAGGTAAACAAAGTTTAGAACAAATTACTAATGGCTGTATAACTATTTCATAGATTAACTTAACCTGTGATGAATGAATCTAATGAAGCGGTAATATCCATAGCATTATTTGCTCAGAATATTTTTAATGACAAATTGAAAGGGATTCCGAAGACTGGTGAAGGAAACAGTCTTTGAATCAGTTAGTGTGTGGCAGACTCAGTTTTTCTGTGGAATCAGAATCGGAATCAGAATACTTTATTCATCCCCGAAAAAGTTTTTCTTAGTTTTCCTTCACTTTGCAAGCACCACAAAGTGTTATATCTGTACACAGATTCTACCTTAGAGTAGAATTAAGGTCAACTTAATGTCAACTACAGTAATAATTATAATAAGTTGATATGTGGGTTGTTGGGAGAGCCATACATTTACTTATGTGTGTCTGCGGGGATTCATGCAGAAAAACGTCCAAATTACACCATGTATAAAATATTAAAAAAAGTTCTAAATTGGTAACAATTCTGTTTTCTCTTATTTTTTGCTTTATGTATTTATTTATTTATTTTTTGCAGAGCATCTCCAGACGTTTCTATTACATCAGAGAGGTTTCACAATCTATCCCAGGGCCGCATCACTGAGGCCTCTGAGCTTGGATCACTGTCCCAGCATCCTCTAGCCCAGGCAACCATCCTGTCTGGAGATCTCTCGAGTACCAGCAGCTGCTGCTCACTCTCCCACCACAGTATTTCACCAGGAGATGAGGGCAGACAGAGAGAGACAGCTCGTTTTCTGGTGACCATCACCACTGAAGACATGCAGCACACACAACCTTCAACAGACTATATGGGGAGAGAAGAGGAAGATGGGCAAAGACTGAGCTATCCACCAGATAATCCACTGGGGGGAGCTAATAAGGAGGACACTTCCTTCTTGAGTGGAGATATCTCTGCTCGGCAGCTTCTGGAGGACCTACAGAAGGAAGTTAATGTTCCCAGTGGCAGCAGTAGCGCTGTCTCCTCTGCCTCGGAGACCTCCCTGAAGAGGACAGCATCTTTCAGCGGGCGGACCAAAATCGCTGGTGTCCCCGAACCCAATATTGACCTAAGTACTGAGAGAAGACAAGGTCCATCGGGTGGCACCACTCTCTCCCAAGAGCAGACACAGCAGCTGCAATTATCAGACATCTCCAACATCACTGTAGGTCCTCGCAGCACACAGCCAGATGACAGCAGTGAAGCATTGCACAGAGAGCTGCTCTCTGAGGCAGGGAAACTTGGCATCTGCGATGGCGGTCCTACATCGGGCCACAGGTCTCTGTCACCCAACCTCCCTGAAACATTGAAAAGGAAAACATGTGCAGCCACAGAGATCCCAGCTGGTGTGTCCAGGACAGGCTCCTGGTTTTCAGCAGGTTGTAGTGTGGAGCAGGGTCACAGGAAGAGGGACCTTTGGTCCTTGGGGAACCAAACTGGGATCAGTGGATCCTTTCTTGACTTTTTACCGCAGTCTCAGTCCACTCCAGCTGTTTTTAATGGAGCACCTAAGTTCAGTGTCAAAGCTCCTCAAGGCGGAGTCTCTTCCATAGAATCCAACACGGAGACATCACACCAGACAGATTCAGGAATGTCCCCACGTCCTGGCATTGCTGTAGATGGTACTGGTGCTACTGAACCAGATGATTGTCATTCAAGCGCAGGAGCACCACGTCAGGACGAATCTGCCTCAGGGAAAGTTCAGTCTCTCCCAATGCTTAACTATATGCAGAAAGTGGATGCATGGAGGGCGAATCAGGTCCCGGGCAAGACTTCACTTTTTGACAGCCTGGCTCTGCAAAGCCTCTCTGGTGTCTCTCCGAAGAAGAAAGCCTCTGATGAGATATCAGATTCCCTGAATTGCATCCTGAGTCAGCAGGCAAAGACTATGCAGCCACTTTCGGTTTTGGTTGCACCCAACCGCAGTGTTGTACAGAGCACAGTGCTGGCTCGAGCTGGTTCCTCCTCCCCCAGAAGAGGGGAGGCAGTTGGGAGTGCTCCCAATGACAAGGATGACACTGGTTCTGCAGCTGGCCCCTCCACGTCCCCTTTTGTCAGGTCACAGTCCCACTCCTCCCTCAGTACAGTCATTGCATCAACCCAATGCGCTCAAAGGCCAGAGGGGACAACAGAGCAGGGGAGCAGCCAGGCGTGGGAGCGCACCCTTCAGCAGACTAATGTCATAGTCCAGCCCCTGCCCCTCATGAACCTGGGCCGCTGCAGCGACATGTCACTGGATAGGGATGCAAGCGGCACACTCTCAAACTCCCAGGACAGCTACAACAGTGGGCAGAATCTGGGAGCTTCAGTCGGAGCGTCTTCTGTTGTCAGCCTGGAGGTTGATAACTACACCCCTTACTGGAGTTCCAACCCTCTACCATCACCACCCCCAGCCCAACCACGGGAGCTGAACATTGATGAAAGAATTCCAGTAAGTAAAACCAAACTATTCAAATTTGGATTTTGTTTTTTGTTTTTTTGTTTTTTCTTTATGCAGAAGTTAATTGTAGGGTTGCACTACAAATTGCTTTTGATTGTTTTAATTTCTGTATATGTCCAGTTTCCACAGTTTATAATTGTACAATATTTGCTTACAAGGGAAACTGAAGCATTTGTTTTCTCTTAACAGAATTACTTTAAAATGAAAACTGAAATTATCAAGATGATGTGAAAATAATCAAGATGATGTGAGATGCAAAATTAAGAGCTGAATTGCTTTGTTCTTCATATTACCAAAACGTAAAATCGTTATCGCAAAAAAATTTTTTTATAAAAAAATCAGTTAATCAAGTTAGCCATAATTATGTGGTCCCTCCTATTAGTTTTACCTTGTTGTTTTATCTCTGACATTGCTTAGTTTGGCTGATGGTGACATGTTGTGTTTTTTCATTTTTCTTGCAGTTGTATCTTCATAACCTGGGCATTGATCAGTCTCCCTCCACCATCCTAAATCCTTTTGCACACAGGGGGCCCATTAGAGAACCTGAATTCTCACCCACAGACCTCATTACAATCAAGGGATCTGTTGGAACTCCAACCAAAAGTACACAACCATCTGAAGGTAAGTTATCCCAAATCCAGTCCTCTGAATGGGAACATCTAATTTCTGTTTGAAGGGTTCATCGCCTGGGTTTATCTTATAGGAGGCTGCTAAAGACAAATCTAAATTTGGGAGGTCCTGTGTCTGCTTTCCACAGAAAACTTTTTTTGGGGGGGTGGGGGTCAAAATAAAAGCTGAATATCCTTTATCTCTGCATGTGTTTGAAACGTCGTGAGATTCACTGAATGTTGCATAAATATGAGAAATGCTGATGTAACTATTAGAGGAATGCTCCCAAGCTGTGATGCAATAGCATGCAATTATTATTTTCAATTTAAAGACTTTACTGAAGAAGACAAGCAAGGACGTTTGATTGTGTGTGTGTGGAGTATAGTTGGTATGCTTTTGTGTGGTTTGAAATTTATTTCAGTTGATACCTTTCCATGAAATTCCATATTTATGCTAATGTTTTTCAGTGGCATTTCCCCCTTAGGGTTAAGTTACCTGCTGTCCTGTAGAAGTAGAATAATATGTTGTCTTGCTGTCAGTCATTGTGCAGATAAGTGCCACTTTTCAAATGGTGGGTCTGTTCTATGTAGTGAAACTCTCTTGTGTGATAACACAAATAGTCTCATAAGAAGCACTACAGATTGAATCGTCTTCATAAAGTCAACTTTAAGGATCCAGTGAGAAGGACGTCAGGACATTGTGTGACATAGTTCAGAAAAGAAGATACGGGTGGGAATATATTTGTAATATGAAAGGTGAGGATGTTAATTGCTTTTGTGGCAGTGTTAGCCAAATGTCAAGTCATGTCACATTTATTCATCAAAAGGCTAAATCCCAGTTACAGTCTGCTCGCAGGAAGAGATGGGTAGATGCATAAGATGACACCCTCTGTTCTTGAACCCTTGACTTGGGTAAGGAAAAATGCCACAGAAAAAATGGGAGAAATCGCAAGATCAAATCAAATCAAATGTCTTTATTTCGAACAAGCAAAATAAAAGAAAAAAATGACCAAGCATAAATTTGAAAAAATAAAATAAAACAAATGATAAAAATAAAACCAGAATAATTCAACATAAGAACTCTCAGTAGAGAATCCATCTAAACCTAAATAATAAAATTAGTTTTTCACACATCAGAGTATGTCATTCTCAATAGCTATCTCAGATTGACTCAGTAAAAAAACAAAACAATAAAAGCCATAAAAAAGAGCATCCAAAGAAGGGATCCATATTCCAGGGTGGATAGACGTACAATAGATGCCAAATGGGCAAGGCAGACAGTGTGTTGACAGATCTAGAAATAAAGAATTTAATAAAAACATTTGATGATAACACTTGATAATAGATAGATGGATAGATCGTTTTATTAGCCACATGACCAAGGCCGATGGAATTTGTTTTCGGTACAGCATGTTAAACTCTGCAGCACAATACATCCATGGCCAACAGCACAACACTCCACATATTATCATGAACAATACAGTCACACAATGGCAGAAACAAACATATTACGCACAACAATTAGGTGAATGGTAGTATGCATGCCAGTGGTGTGTGAGGAGGGGACTATAGGGCAGAATTCAGAGTCCTGATAGCTAGGGGGGAAAAACTGTTTGTGAAGCATTTAGTCTTAGTGGACAGTGACCTGTAGCACCCCCCTGAGGGAAGGAACTGGAAGAGGTGAGGAGCAGGACGTGAGGGGTCTTTGCTCACTTCACAGTCCGGTGAGTATGTAGAGATTTAACTGAGGGGAGTGGGTTGCCTATGATTTTGGATGCCTTGTTGACAATCCGCTGCGGTTTTTTTCTGTGTTTGACTGTCTGTGCCGCCGTACCATACTGTAATAGAAGATGTTATGATGGACTCGATAATGGCTGAGTAAAACAAAACGAGAATTTGATGTTTGATCCAGTATTTTTTAAGCTGCCTAAGAAAGTAAAGTCATTGCTGAGCTTTTGCAATGATGTGTTCAGTGTTCATTTTTCAGTTCAGATTATTGCTGATGTACGTTCCAAGGAATTTAAAAGAGTCGGTGATGTTGACGGGGTTTCCGTTCATTTGTATGGGTGTTTTGGGATCCGGCATGCATCGGTATTCAATAATGAGCTCTTGGGTTTTGGCTGTACTAAGCAGAAGCTCGTTGTTTACGCACCAACTGACAGCTTGGTCTACTTAAGTGCGGTACTGGGTTTCGTCATTGTTGGAGACGAGGCCTACAGTGTTTGTGTCGTCTGTGTATTTCATTATTTTCACAGAACTATCCATGGATATAAAGTGGGTTTTGTAAAGTGAGAAGAGCCAGGGGGAGAGAGGAGCACCTGTACTGAGGATAAGAGGGTGTGAGGTTAGGTTATTAACCTTCGCCCCCGGTGGCCTGTTCCACAGGAAGCTCCAAATCCAGTGGCTTACAGCTGAGTCAATGTTCATATCCAAGAGTATGGTAAAGAGTTTGAGTGAGTTGATGGGAGTTTAAGGCGGATCTAAAGTCTATGAACAGGATGCTTGTGTAGGTGTTTGCTGATTCCAGGTGTTGCAGAGCATGGTGGAGGGCTATGCTAACTGCATCCTCAGCAGACCAGTTGGCTTGATAGGCATATTGATATGAGTCCATCATTGGGGAGGTGCAAGATTTCAAGTATGACAGAATGAGATGCTCAAATGCTTTCACACAAAATATCACAAAACAAAAAAGAAAGTGGGCTCTGGGATAGCAGTGCATGCAAAAATATGGAGGACATCCCCCTCAGACATCACCACAGAACAGCACTGTCCCACGCAGCAGCAGCATCGAAGGGTCAGCCAAAGTAATACAAACCCCAATTCCAATGAAGTTGGGACGTTGTGTAAAACGTAAATAAAAACAGACTACAATGATTGGCAAATCCTTTTCGACCTATATTCAATTGAATACACTACAAAGAGAAGTAATTTAATGCTCAAACTGATAAACTTTATTGTTTTTTTTGCAAATATTCACTCATTTTGAATTTGATGCCTGCACCATGTTCCAAAGAAGCTGGGACAGGGGCAACAAAAGACTGAGAAAGTTGAGGAATGTTCAAAAAACACCTGTTTGGAACATTCCACAGGTGAACAGGTTAACTGGAAACAGGTGAGTGTCATGATTGGGTATAAAAGGAGCATCTCCGAAAGGCTCAGTCGTTCACAAGCAAGGATGGGGCGAGGTTCACCACTTTGTGAACAACTGCGTGAGCAAATAGTCCAACAGTTTAAGAACAACGTTTCTCAACGTACAATTGCAAGGAATTTAGGGATTTCATCATCTACAGTCCATAATATCATCACAAGATTCAGAGAATCCGGAGAAATCGCTGCACGTAAGCGGCAAGGCCGAAATGCAACATTGAATGCCTGTGACCTTCGATCTCTCAGGCGGCACTGCATTAAAAACCGAAATCATTCTGTGAAGGATATTACCATGTGGGCTCAGGAGCACTTCGGAAAACCACTGTCAGTTAACACAGTTCGTCACTTCTTCTACAAGTGCAAATTAAAACTCTACCATGCAAAGCTAGAAGCTTCAACAATTAGTGTCCTCAGTTCCCAAACGCTTATTGAGTGTTGTTAAAAGGAAAGGTGATGTAACACAGTGGTAAACATGCCCCTGCCCCAGCTTCTTTGGAACGTGTTGCAGGCATCAAATTCAAAATGAGTGAATATTTGCAAAAAACAATAAAGTTTATCAGTTTGAACATTAAATATCTTGTCTTTGTAGTGGATTCAATTGAAGATAGGTCAAAAAAGATTTGCAAATCATTGTATTCTGTTTTTATTTACGTTTTACACAATGTCCCAACTTCACTGGAATTATCGATAATAGAGGGGAGCAGTAATTCGATATTGTCATTTATTGTCTCAGTGGTATTGTATCGGTATGAAATTTTATTACTGTCAAATCATGATAGTTTTGTTGTTTAAATAAATGATAATGAAAATCTACCATTCACTAAAATTTCTCATAAAATGAGGTCTGAAATATTTTAAGGGAGTATTATTTGAAAACAAGTGTTGGCTTGATATTAACCTATACTTTACCAAACAGTTCAATGTGATGAACCTAGTTGCATTTTTAAATATGGCATTTTTTCATATAAGCAGAAATCATAAAATATATCAATATGGCATAAAATTCCCAGTGATGTTTTTTTTCCCATATCACCTAACATTAATAGTTGGCTCATAGAAATCAGTGCAACAGTGGTGGGATTTGATTATAGTCAAAATGTAGGCACTAGCAGGCTAATCTGATTGTGATGTAGACCAGCAGGCAGAAATGTGTATGCATGTCAGCTTGGGGCAACACGGTATATTAACGTGACTACAGTGCTCCTTAAGCTTACTAAGACATTGTAGTCAAATGTTTCACTTCTTCAGCACTGGATTTGTCATATCAGCTCTTCAATATTTCAAAGTAAGAACATTCAATAGACATTGAAAATATTTAGAAATGGTAGAATTATAGCTTTGTGATGCTATCAAGTAGCAACAGACAAGCCTGATGACATACATGCCCCCTTTCCTTTAATATTCAATATTCCCCAACATGGGGATCGCTGGTTCGAATCCCCATGTTACCTCCGACTTGGTTGGGCACCCCTACAGACAAAATTGGCCATGTCTGCGGGTGGGAAGCCAGATGTGGGTATGTGTCCTGGTCACTGCACTAGTGTCTCCTCTGGTCGGTCGGGGCGCCTGTTCAGGGGAGAGGGGGAGCTGGGGGGAATAGCGTGATCCTCCCACGTGCTACATCCCCCTGGCGAAATGCCTCACTGTCAGGTGAAAAGAAGCGGCTGGGGATTCCACATGTGTCAGAGGAAACATGGTAGTCTGCACTCTGCAGCCGTCCCCGGATGGGCAGAGGGGTTGGAGCAGCAACCAGGAAGGCTCAGAAGAGTGGGGTAATTGGTCGAATACAATTGGGGGGAATAAGGGGGGAAAATCCCCCCCCAAAAAAGTGTTCCCATCAGATTAAATTAATAGAAAGGTGTACTTAAGAGAGGTCCAGATGTCCCTACGTGTTTTATATGTTCACTTTTTTCTTTTCCTCCCCTCAATTTGTATCTGCAGGTGGCAGTCTCCACAAAGGGGAGTTCTCCAGATCCAGCCTGCTGTCAGTGGATTCAAGTATGTCAGTACCACTGAGCATTGACAGCTTGTGTCCAACTGTACCCTTTCGAGACCAGGCCATGACCTCACCTCAGCCAAACACAGCAGGAACCCAGGCAAGCCTGAGAACACCATCAAACCCTCGGCCTCCAGAAGCATCTAATCTCCCTGCACTACAGCCCAACCATCTGCAGCAAGGAGAAAGTGATGGTAGCAGTAGCCAGAATACAATACAACAGGGTGACAGTTTTGGCTCTGATAACTCATTGACTACAGAGACGAGGTACAGGGATAAGGGCTTGGAGTCACAATCGCAAGCTAATCACAGCGTTGGGGAAAGCATTGGGAACTCTTTTGGTGGCTCCAAGACCTTGCAGGGGATCCGTAAACTACTTGGCCAAGCAGAGACTATTGTCTCGGGAGGGTCTTCAATGGTGTCCTCATCCTCTTCTGCAGGGTCCCATTTGCGCTCAGATGACAACATACTCCTCTCACTGGGGAAGAAAGCAAGCAGACTCTATGACTCCTCTTTTACCACCTCATCTACTGGAGGGGGTACTGAAACTCACTCCTCCTTGCTGTGGGCGAGGTCCTTCTCTGATTCCATGCTTACTTCAGAGTGCCTGAAAGAAAGCTCCATAGGTAAGGAGTGTGGAGTGTCATCTCAGCAACCAGACGATCCGTCCAAACAAGCCTCAGCTCCCACAGATGCCTACATGACTCCAGCGGATGGAGCTGGAAAACCATCCCTCCCTCTGTTTACCAAATCAGCCCGACGGGCAGAGCCCGAAGGCTGTAGCGCCGCACCCCCTGACAACACAGGTCCAGCTCAGCCACCTGTCAGTAAACCACATCTAGCTGCAAACCGACCCCAGCTGGGCCCTGGTCTCAGGAAGACTGTAGGTTCCACGGAGGATACGGGAAGCGGACAGGACAGTCCTACCGAGAGCAGCACCTCCCATCCTGTCTCTGTGGATCAAGAACAGGACCAGGGGGCAATAAGTGATGGGAGCAGTGAGAGCTCACTGGCAGCCCGAGTGGCCAAGCTACTGCACAGTGAGTCTTCAGCCACCGCCGTGTCCAGCACAGCCAGCACCACTGACCAGGAGGAGAGCCAGGGCAGAGGTAATGGAGTGCACCAAGTATTTCTGGTCGTTAATGATGGGATCCAGACAAGAGATGGATAGTAGTGGATTATAAATCATTGTCTTCCCAGTCCTTTCTCTCCCCTCTCCGTGCCCCTTTACTGCTTAGTAATAATGAAGAAGAAAAAAAAACTTCGGAAATTAGGAATCAGAAATCAGAAAAGTATTTTGCTCTCGCAGACTTAACTGCTTCTTGAGTTTGTGAAGATTGTTTCTCAAATTTTGAAAGAAATTTGAAGCTTATCATTCTTCTACTTTCGTTCAGATATTCTGCACTCCCTCCTCAGGGCTGTGGTGGTGTCATTAAGACAAGGCAGACCTTTACGCTTAGGCTTTTTCGGTTTAAAGGGAGCAACAGTATTCAGAATAAGAAAAGCAGGTGGTATTAGATAAGGAAGTGAGTTCCTCAGTACTGAGATGGGGGGAGAAGCCTCAATTGTGCAAGTATTGGGATCAACTATGAGAGCCTCAGAGAACTTACTGGCAGTTGAAGAGTTAATGTAGTGAGAGTACCATACAGGGAGATGAGGTTTAGTAGAAGTTGAAAGTTGATAAATTTCTTTGGCTCTATACTTACCTTTAAATTATGACTACACAAATTCTATACAGTTTTTTTTATATTTGTGCAAACTTGGCGCTGATGCGACCTTCTTCTTTTTTTTAAATCCCCAAATTTCTGACTTCTATTGCCAAGTGCCATTCCTATCTCCTATCCTACCAGATATCTTGGTCCAGCGTTGAGTTAAAATTGAATGTATGTTCGGGCATTGCAGAGTGGCTCAAGCTAAAGGTGTCGGGACAGCGGTGTGAATCCCTGGAGCTTGACATAGAGGACAGAAAACGGATTGAAGAGATCAAGAAGGAGCTCCTGCTCACACATCCAATAAAGGTAACTGCATACCAAATACAAGGAAGTGGTTTATCGTCCTCAAATATCAACAATTATAATGATAAATGAATGGCTGTTTGTAGTAAATCAGAATCAAGTTTACTGGCCATGTAGGTTTGCACATACATGGAATTTGACTCCGGTTTTATGGCTCTCTCAGTGTACTTAACATAGAATAACAACACAACAGTCTTCAGAAATATAAACAAGGATTGACTATATACAGGCGAAATAAGAGGCAATAAAGTGCAATCGTGCAGAGAATATATCAGAGATGCTGAAATAGACGTTCGCAGGTTACTTACATACATGCCTGAGGTAGACGGACATGACTGTGTGTACCAGTATATATGTACAATGTACAGTACAGTATATACAAAATGGTTGGATATATTTTAACCGTTTTAAGTGTTCATTTGAATGACAGCCTGTGAAAGGAAACTTTTTATATCTGGTTGTTTTGGTATGCAGTGCTCTGTAGCGCCTACCAGAGGGGAGGAGTTGGAACAGGTTGTGACCAGGGTGTGTGATGGGTCTGCAGTGATGTTGCCTGCCTGTTTTCTGACTCTGGAGATGTATAAGTCCTGAGTGGAGGGCAGGTTGGCACCAGTGATTTTCTCTGCAGACTTAACTGTCCATTGTAGTCTGTCCCTGTCCTGTTTGGTGGCTGATCCAAACCAGACAGTGATGGATGTGCAGAGGACAGACTGGATTATTGCAGTGTAGAACTGAATCAGCAGTTCCTGAGTCAGGTTGAATTTCCTGAGCTGGCGGAGGAAGCACATCCTCTGCTGGGCCTTTTTGATGATTGTATCTATGTTGGATGCCCACCCTGTGTCCTGGGAGATTGTGGAACCCAGAAATCTGTAGGTTTTCACTGTAGACACCGTGCTGTTGAGTATGGTGAGGGGGGGCAGTGTTGGGGGGCTCCTTCTGAGGTCCACTGTCATCGCTACAGTTTTGAGTGTGTTCAACTCCAGGTTGTTATGGCCGCACTAGAGGGCCAGCTGACTAACCTCCCATCTATATGCAGACTCGTCACCATCTCGGATAAGGCCAATGATGGTTGTGTTGTCCACAAACTTCAGGAGTTTAACAGACAGGTTTCCTGAGGTCATTTATGTAGAGGGGAGAGCATACATCCCTGGGGGGCGCCAGTGGTGATTTTCTGGGTGCTGGATGTGATTTTTCCCCTGCCTCACCTGCTGCCTCCTGTTTGTCAGGAAGTTTTTAATCCACTGGCAGATGGGGGGCAGGTACAGTGATCTGGGTGAGTTTGGAGTGGAGGATATCTGGGATGATGGTGTTGACCACTGACCTGCACAAACAGGACCCTTGCGTATGTCCTTGAGGAGTCGAGGTGTTGGACGATGTAATGCAATTCCATGTTGAATGCATCATCCACTGACCTGTTTGCTCGGTAGGCAAACTGCAGTGGGTCGAGCAGGGGGCCTGTGATTTCCTTCATGTGGGCCAACACCAGTCTGTCGAAGGTTTTCCTTACAACAGACATTAGGGCAACAGGCCTGTAGTTATTTAATCCTGCGATACAGGGTTTCTTGGGGACCAGGATGATAGTGGAGCTGTTGAAGCAGGAGGGGACTTAAAACAGCTCCAGTGATCTGTTGAAGATTCGTGTGAAAATGGGGGCCAGCTGGTCAGCACAGACCTTCAGACATGAGGGTGACATGCCATCCGGGCCCGGTGCCTGCCTTGTCTTCTGTCTCTGGAAGAGCTGGTGCACATCCTCAACACAGATCCTGGGTGCGGGTGAGGGGTCAGTGGGGAGGGGAGAGGCGCCGGCAGGGGGTGCAGCTGGTTGTGTATTGTGGCCAGAGAGGGCGAGGGGTGTGAAAGTGCGCTCATCAAAACCTGTAGTAAAACCCATTTAGATCGTCAGCCAGTTGATGGGTCCCTGCAGTGTGGGGAGGGGGGGTCGCCTGTAGTTGGCAATGTCTTTCAAACTTCTCCAGACTGATGCTGGGTCATTGGCAGAAAACCTGTTTTTCAACTTTTCAGTGTAGCACTTTTTTGCCATTCTGATCTCCTTTGTGGGTGCATTTCTGGCTTTGTTATACCGGATCCTATTTCCACCCCTGTAGGCTTCCTCTTTGGCCTGACGAAGCTGCCTGAGTTTTGCTGTGAACCAGGGCTTATTGTTGTTGAAGCTACAAAACGTTTCGGTGGGCACACACATGTCCTCACAAAAATTGATGCAAGATGTCACAGTGTCAGTAAGTTCATCCAGGTTTATAGATGCAGCCTCAAAAACACTCCAGTCAGTGCAGTCGAGGCAGGCCTGGAGCTCCAGTTTTGAATCCTTGGTCCACTTCCTCAGTTTTAACCACAGGCGTTGCAGATTTTAGTTTCTGCCTGTAGGCTGGGATAAGATGAATCAGACAGTGATCAGAGACGCAGGGCTGCACGGGGGACAGAGAGATAGGTGTCCTTTAATATTGTGTAGCAATGATCCAAAGTGTTTTTGTCCCTGGTGGGACATTTAACATGCTGTCTGTATTTTGGCAGTTTGTGGCTGAGGTTTGCTCTGTTAAGATCCCCAAGGATAATTATAAGAGAGTCTGGGTATTTGTGCCCCATGTTTGTAATTTGATCAGCAAGGTGTTTTAGCACCTCTTTTAACACAGGCCTGGGGTGGGATGTAGACACCGACCAGAATAAATTATGAAAATTCCCGTGGTGAATAGAATGGTTTACAGTCAATGAAAATAGGTCTCTAAGTGAGGGCTGCATGATTTCTTAAACACTGTGACAAATGTACACCAACCTTTGTTGATGTAGAAGCATCTGCCGCCACTCCATTTTTTTCCCCGATAGCTCCATTTCACGGTCCGCTTGGACGAGTTGGAACTGTGGCAGATGACGTGAACTGTCCGGTATATGCTCACTAAGCCAGGTTTCAGTGAGGCACAGGGGGGCACATCTGGAAAAGTCCGAGTTTCTTCTGTTTAGCAGGGTTCAACGTTGAGTTCTTTTTTCTTTTTTTTCACTTGCCCAGTTGGGCAAATAGGTCAGAAATCTACTTGCCCGAAGTAAGTTTTTACTTGCCCCTATATAAATTGTTTTATTTATTAACAGTTATCAAATAACAAAGACTATAGTTAATTGTTATGTTTAATCTTTATTTAAGTAAATGAAACATAAGGACACGGTGTGTCATAGATGTTTAGCAACATATCGAAAATGATATGACCCATCCCCCCCGTCCATCCGTCCGTCCTTCTCCCCAGAGATGGACTCATTAACTGTGAGTGATTGAGCGCTTAACCGTGTTTGCATGAGTGAAAGAACAGGCTGTAGCAGATGTAGCGGACATTTGCCGGGTAAATTGATGATAGCGCGGTTCTAAATCCCCGCTGTCGCAGTTTGACGAACGCTCTGGCTTGCTTCCCCCTGCGACGTCTTCGTCGGAGTCTGCGCAGGGCCGCACAAGCCAAAAGTTCAGCTGGGCTTTCCTTAAAACATTCAAAAAAAGTCTGTTCAATTTGTCCAGTGGACAGCTGGAGCATTAAAAGTCGTTCCCTGCTGTATGTGATCAGGGAGTGGGCGCTGGAAATGAAACAAATAAACAAAAACAGAAAAAGTACAAGAGCGCGCAGAACCGAGGCCACCCTCCGTGGCGCCATCTCGATGATGTTACTCACTACTGAAATTCTTTTTAATAGTCTAAACAAACAACCCGGCTAGATTCAGTTTAAATATATTTACAGAACACATTTGTTTAAAAAGTACCATTTGAAATAACCTAATTTTATTTTAATGATTATTTTGATGTCTGCTTCCAATCTTCAGACGGTACAGGTCTGGTGCATGAGGTAACGTGTGTGTGCGCGCATGGGCATGTGTGTGTGGCCATGAGGCGTGTTGTGTTTTAAAGCTCAGTTTATAAGAGGTATGGAGTGATGTGGCAATGAAATTTTAGGCTGTGCCTTGGCTTTTTTATCATATGTTTTATGCTTCTCTTCCATACATGCAGGGTTTAATATAAATGTGAGATTATGGCACAGATCCATTTACATTTGACCCAGTCATTGCTCCAGTACAGATTGCAGTGCTAAACGATGATTGTTTTTTTGTTGCCAGATTGTTTTGTTAAACTCTCAGTAATGGCATTAATTTTAAATATTTGGACAGCATTTAGGGATAGAATGGGCTAGATTAAATTATTGTTTTACTTTCATTTTTGGTGTGTGCAGTGGTAATATGCTTGCTGTGGCGGAACACAACTGATGAATTATTCCACTGGGTAAGAGGAATTCTTGGCCTTGCATCATTGTCTGTTAACTGGTTTATTTCCTGCATGCTTCTTTCCAGAGCCTGGGAAGCACAGACACGGAGAGCAGTGCAGTGTCGAGCGTCAGTGGTCCAGGGGGGCAGCGTCCTCCCCAGACACGGGAGCCTTTCGCTGGACTTCAGGCCTCCGACAACCGGCTTCTCATGCAGCCTCAGGGCTGTGACCCGAACCCCTTTGACGCCGGCATGCAGCCTCGCAACCTCCTGCACCAGGACCTGGCGGCCAGG
This sequence comes from Lampris incognitus, assembly GCF_029633865.1. Classification (NCBI taxonomy): domain Eukaryota; kingdom Metazoa; phylum Chordata; class Actinopteri; order Lampriformes; family Lampridae; genus Lampris; species Lampris incognitus. Next base: position 36,514,114 of record NC_079226.1, read on the forward strand.
GTGCATGAGATTGCTGTCAGAGAGGGATTAGCGCTCCCCAGGGCGAACCCTCCTGTCCTCACCTCCATCACCATTGCCACCTGCAGGCACTCCACCTCCACCTCCCCCTCATCCTCCCCCTCCTCCATCCCTCCCCTCAGTCCAACCTATGAGCCCCTCCAACTGACCCATCTCTTGACAGGCGAGGTGTCACGCCACACAGACACCAGGCAAATTCCTCAACCCCTGGAGGAAGAGGAGGAGGAGGATGAAGGTGCTGGCTCAACACATGCAGTGCCCAGAGAGCCTGTGTCTACAACTGAGTCTCATAGTAGTCTACACACTGGAGATGGAATCCTATTCAATTCCCAGTCACTGCTGGAGAGGCAAGAAGCTGTGGGAGGTCAGTATGACCAGCCACCTCCCCCATTTTTGCAGAGACAAGAGAGAGAGGACGTGAATGTAGGGAACAGTAGCCCGCAAACACTACCAAGAGGAGATCTACAGGACATCAACACAGCCTTAGGAGGAGATGATTGGGGCCCTGATCGATCACTGTCTTCCAGCCAATATGGTTCCATACGTGGTGTTGGTCATGAAACAGATCAGACCACAGGGTTATCTGCTGTTGAACCCGCTAACAGGACCAGTCACATCTCCCACATCCATCTTACACTGTCCCCGAAAGACCCAAATCACAGCTCGCGGTCTGGTTACCAGTCCGAATATCCAGCTGCTGGTGTGGGGCTGCAGTCAAGAGACTTTTCCCCCCTCCGACACACCTATGTGGCCACCAGCGGCCCAGATGATGGGTCTGGTTTGTTGAGTGCGCTTGAGTCACATGATGCCAGAGAGCCAATAAAAACAACTGCACCCAAAAGAGCCGATACTGCTACATTTTTTAAAACCAGCATGCCTGAAGGAAAGACGGCCTCCACATTCCCACAGTCATTCACTCCAACGCAGAGGCTCGCTGCTTCACAGAGGCCTTTAGCCATTCAAGCTCCAGGTAGGGTCTATATTATAAGCAATGAAAGGATTACATGTCCTTTCAACTAGCATATCCAAACCTTTGTCCTCAGTTTTATTGCTGTACCCAGCACAGGGGAAATAGTCAAATGTGCAATAAACGCAAAACAAAATCTTGAAGACATTTATTTCTTCAGCAAGTCACAATACAGTGTGCTGTGCAAAACAAGAGTATTGTGCATATTTTGCCTAAACTCTTATTGCCCATGCATCCATGTGCCATCATGGGGTAGGTCACAATAGGCCAAGGTTAAAGTTGTGGGTGTAAGCCAGGAGTCAAAATTGGAATGGACTCTTGGCCAAAATGATATCCCTCTCATTTTTCTCAACATCTGTCTTAAGTTGATAAATTGATTATGTTTTCTTTGACCTATTTTTCTCCATGCCTTGCTGTATCATGCATCTTGTTTTGTGTGGAAATGGAACCTCCATCTCGTGTTCCCTTATAGATTTATTCCAGTGACGGTCCAATACCTAGATTAGTGTACATTTTCTCGAAGCTATACTGTTGTTATAATGGGACCTTCTCTTTCTCTCTCTCGCTCCATTCCTCCTACAGCATTGCCTATCCTGTTGCCTTACAGACCTCATGGCAGTAAGGAGCTGTTCTATGTACCTCAGACAGAGACCCAGATGACCCCTGACCGGTCAGATACTACTATGGAGAGCTCTCACCCAGGTACTCCAGACACACACACACACACAGCCCATCCGTAAGACTACTGTACTGTTTACATTTTTGGCTTTTCGCCAACCCAGCCAGAGCGCCTCATAATGAGCAAAGAAGAATAAACTTCAGTTCCCAAATCGGCAATATAACAGGCAACCAAAAGTAAGGAATAGAGGGGACAAACATGCCAAACAATTCATACAAGAAGCTTTGCAACTACAGCTATTGAAGTGTAAGTGTGTGTGTGTGTGTGTGTGTGTGTGTGTTGTGTGTAGGATACTTTTTTTTTTTAAATTGATTAAAATAATAATTCTACACATATCTTTTATTGGGCTCATGCATGAAAAGTGGAAGAAACATATTAAAAAGATAAGAATTATCGCTATCTAAATATTTTGATAAAGCAACTAAGAAACTTATCAAGGAAATTAATTGAGAACTCTGTGGGGGGGTTACATTAGCATATTATCATTGCACAGTCTGGGGAATAAATTAGCTATCTCAATTTGTAATGAATGAGGAGGCACGTTTTCTCAACTCCCCTGTGCCTGCATGGGCAGCAGCTGGTCCTTTGTAACATGTACCGTGTTCTGCATGATTTATTCATGGTCAGGGGTTGCACGAGACAAAGGCTGAGCTGGGGCCTCGGTGCAGCAGACCAGGCTGCAGGCAGGGGGTGAGGGGGTCCCACAGAGAGGCAGAGAGAGAAGGAAATTTGACTCCTAGTCACCGGCAATCCTCTGTTCCTTGTGAGCTGAACGTTACGAATTTTGGACACATTACCAGCAGCGCTGTTTGTCATAACACCAGTGAGGAGGAGTTTTGGTTTAGCCCTCGTCGGGTGCTAGAAGGCCCGTGTGACATATCCCCTCTTGTTTCACCAGGCTCGGACGACGCTGTGCCCCCACACTTCAGCAGCGAGGTCCTGGGGAACCAAGATCCTGGGCTGGACCGCGGGGTCACCGTCAAACACACAGAGGGCATCTACAGCAAAAGGCGGAAGACAGCCAGCTTCAAAATGCAGACACCTGGGCACAGAGGTGAGCAGAATAATATCTAAAGGCCCTGAACAGTTCTCAAATACATTATGAATAGTGCACAATATATCTAAAATTAGCAACAATGTAACCAAGCTCAATTATATGATAGGGCTGGATGATGTTGCTTAAAAAATGTTGATATTTTTAAAACATTTGGCTTTATATGATACTAGCAGAGGTACCTGGTGTTGCCCAGGGAAAATGTTCTCACCAAAACAACCAACACGATGTGATCTTTACGGTATAATCGATGATGAAATATAGGATATTTTATGTTATGATTCGTGATAAACGAATGTCGAGTAAACGACTGTTACTAACTAAAATTATCAAATGTCATAATTTTCAATCCATTCATCAAGCTTCTTTGCCAATGTGTGTATTAATCGCTCAAGTGCCTCAGGGTAAACCACGTTGCGTGTCTTACTATTTGGTGCTAGGATAGCATTGACAATGTTAGGTGTAGTGCCTCCCTTGACCACTGGAAGGATTTGCCGGAAGTTTTGCCACAAAATAAAGTCAATTTCGTATTTTTTACTTGGTTTTTGAAATATTTTTCGAACTGTGCAATCCTTGGAAAGTGCTGACTCTAAAGATACCTTTCTTTTCATTCTACAACGAGTTTTTCTGGAGTTTTAAGCGAACATACAAAAATACACTCTTGCTTTATATATATATCTTGATATTTATGGAATCTGTCTTAAACAAAACAATATTAGTTTAACAAAATGTTCTTTTTTTTGCAATCAGAAGCATCATCTAGACTAAACAGCTTTGTTTAAATGCAATGAAATATGCAACCTTGGATGTACACATGCGAAAAAATACTTTAAATCCACCGTGATGATTCATGATGTGGCTTACTTTCATATCTCCAACAAAATCCTATCGCTCGGCCCTATTGCATAAATTGTAATCACTTATTTTAAATGAATGATGGTCATTGTGGTATACTGTTATGGGTGTTTATCGTGTCTTATTTCATCATTTTCTGTTCATGAACCAAGCATCACTTGTACAAGATTAATCTTATTCAGACGACTTACCTTTTTTGGGTCATCTCCCCCTTATAGGTAACACTGTGTCAGTGGATGAAAGCTGTCAAACAAGCATGATTCAAACTCCACAGCGTTTCTCTCAGGATCCTTTTAATTTAACTAAGGTGCCTTTGTCAAGTGACCAAGCTCCGTCTGGCTCTAAGAGAGATCAGGGGACCAGCCCAGTTCAGTTTCTCAGTTGCAACCAATCAGACGAGAGCGGCGTGGAGTTTCAACCAATAAATATGGAGATAGATTACAGCATGGCCAGCCAATCCCAGAATGCCCACCTGGACCAGAGCCGTGTCTCCCAAACAGGAATGGTGGGGCAACAAGAAAGCCGGTACCGTGACCTTGGTCAGCCTGCCACCCAGCAAAATGGTGGCAATCTCGACCAACTGTGGCGAAGGTTTAGTGAGAGGTGGCGCCTAGAGGAATCCCACTGGACCAATGAGAAAGAGGCATCGCTGCTGGAGCGGCTAGAACGCCTGTCCCGTCTTATTCACAATACAACAGGGGCAACACGGTTATTAGAGCCAGAAGATGGAGATGGTCCTAGAAAGACAGGAGTGGGTGTAGAAAGAATAGAGAACATTGAAAAGTCAGCGAGGAGTGGAGAGACAAGAAGGAAAGCTGATGGCAAGTTGAGAGGAGACAGAAAGGTTGACGTTAAACCCACGGCTCCTCGCCGGGCCTGGGTGCAGGAGACGCAGGCAGAGGAGATCTTTGACCCTGCAGAGGAGGAGAGCTCTGCCTCCCTCAGCTCAAGTGCCTCCCACAGCCCGTCCACGAGTCGGCACCTCTGTCCTGCCGAGAGAGACGAGTCGGAGACCGCCTCCACCATGTGCAGCTCCACATCCACAGTGGACACAGCCCGGCTGATTCAGGCTTTTGGTGTCCACAGGGTGCGGTGCCTGACGTCGAGCTCCAGCCTCACTAAACTCTATAGTGATATCGACAAGCAGAGAGAGGGGAGAGACCTGGGGAAACAGAGAGGGAAAGCTAAAGACTTGCCTCCAGTCATCACCCAATTGGAGACCACCACCACAGATGAATCCGTTGTAAGTCTGTCTGATGGTTACGCTCAGCTTTCTGGTCTTGCAAAAAGAATTATTTTAAGCAAGATGAGAAACATGTGTTGTTGCAGTCTGGTTCCTGGCAGAAGCATTTACAGTATTTTCTAAGTGCAATAAATGCACAGGCATTTGTCTTGGTCATATAGACACATATGGACAGCTGCTATAGTCCTTACCCACACATGATAGACTACATTTAACTTAGATGTTTACAGATAATTATGTAACTGAATATTAAACACAGGGATAACCCATCCATGCCGATGTTTTTTTTTTTTAGGTTACTGCTGATTGTGCATCGTCAGCCAGCACCCACTCCTCGCACCATGGCCCCTCTCAGTCTCTGGCAGCTAAGAGGGTTGTTAAACTGGCCAACAAGGGCATCCAGGCAGGTCAGTGACAAAAAGGTCACCGCACTCATCGCTGTAATCCAACAATGAAAGTACCAGAACATTCCCGTGTTTAGCCGAGTGGTTCAGCGGCTAATGATAGGGGGTTTGGTCGCCATTAAGGCCGGCCACACACACACAAGAAGACTTTTCAAATCCTAATTAATACTGAAAATGTTGACCACATACACAACAACTGATTTCCCAGTTTTATATTTTTTTTTTCAGTTGGCAGACAGCACACACAAGATGATTAGGCCAAGACAGGGCATCGCATAAATAATGAATACAGTCAGGGGCAGATGTACGTACGTTAGAGAGCACAGCACAAATAGCAACTTGGCCATTCTGCAGAAAGTGTACGCTGTGCCTTTGTATTTTACGTTGGATGTAACAAACCTGCGGCTGATCCCGTGATCAGCACACGTCACCACCCTCTAACCGTAATTCATGGTGCCCAGTTTAAAGAAACGATGGAATGGGCCTCTCCTCATCCATCATGGAGCTGCCGACTCTTAGAAGAAAACAGAAGTGTAGCGATCATGAAATAGATAAACTTGTCTATGAGGTGTCATCAAACCTTAAGATACGACAGGGGTGTAATTCTACACCCACCCAAAAACATTCTGTTTGGGCGGCTATAACAAATAAAACTAATGCCGTAGCAGCTACCCGTAGGGAAGTGGAAGAAGTCAAAAAAAGATGGCAAGACACCAGAAGGAGAGCAAAGAAAGAGGTTTTAACAGGGCACAAGTGAGCAAAACCAGTGGAGCCGTGTAGCACCTCCACAACAAAGAGAATGAACAGCTTAGGAGTGATCGTACAGCAAACACTGGTTACTGTATAGGCTGAAGGCGTGGAGGGCATGGACACGGCTGAGCCCTCTCTACATGAGGAAGGTTTAGTTATCTGTTAAGATAAGTCGTGACGTTTCTTTTGGGCTTTGTTCTAATTTTAGTTTTTTTTATTATTTGTTTTAAGTTCTAATTTGAACTGTTCTAATTTCTTACTGGCTTTCTTTTTTTAAAAATTCCCCCCCTCCGTTTTTTCTTCCAATTGTACCTGGCCAATCACCCCGCTCTCCGAGCCATCCCGGTCGCTGCTCCACCCCCTCTGCTGATCCGGGGAGGGCTGCAGACTACCACATGCCTCCTCCGATACATGTCACCAGCCACTTCTTTTCACCTGACAGTGAGGCCTTTCACCAGGGGGCATAATGTGTGAGAGGATCACGCTATTCCCCCCAGTTCCTCCTCCCCCCTGAACAGGCGCCCTGACCGACCAGAGGAGGCGCTAGTGCAGCGACCAGGACACATACCCACATCCGGCTTCCCACCCACAGATACAGCCAACTGTGTCTGTAGGGACGCCCGACCAAGCCGGAGGCAACACGGGGATTTGAACAGGCGATGTCAAGGGACATCCACTGTCCATCAGTTGAGCTCTCATTGGCTATTTTGGGTGTCCGTTCGAGATTAGCCTACACTACTCTTCACCTCACACTACAGGCAGCCCTGACTGGCTTCAAGTAGATCTTGAGGTTTAAGATTGAATCTGTAGGTACTTCACACTACAGGATAATCTGGGCTGACAGTTGGTTGCACGAAGCCTGTGATCCAGCTTTCCCCCATTTGTCGGAAGGAGCAAAGCATTCCTCAAGTTGTCTGTGAATGTTCTCATTCATCCAGGTCATGGTTATCCAAAGGAATTGAATCGAGTGCAACTGGCAACACGGGGATTTGAACAGGCGAATCGAGGCTTCTTCAGTTCGTGCCTTTCTGACTAGCTTGGTCTAGTCAGAAAGGCACGAACTGAAGAAGCCTCTTGGATGAGAGGCGAAACGTCTTCACGGATATATACCAAGTCCAGTTGCACTCGATTCAATTCCTTTGGACATTCCTCAAGTTGGCCCAGATGTCCTTCAGGGTGTGCCAGGCCTAAGTGATACATGTATTTCAAATTCATTCACACTTGTTACTGTAAGGCTTGAGTTAAGTTGTTCACCACGGCAGGCTTGATTCTGATTCAGGACCTCTGCTGCATGTCCACCCCCTCCCTCTCTAACCAATACCTCCTCTCCAATAAGTGCAAAAATGCCAAAAGCTAGTGTCTGTCTCTTGGGGCAGCACTGGTAGCTTGTCAGTTTAGGAAACCATCCTTTAGCCAGAAAGGCCCCAGGAGTTTGATTCCAGCTCTAGCAATGTGTCATATTGAAGTGTTCCTGAGAAAAAAATTATTCATACCCCTCCCACCGGAATACAGCTTGCAAAAAACTGTTGGATCATATCCTTCAGTGGTCAGCCCCACTTTGAGCTTCAGCTCATTCAGCTGGTAGTATGATGCTTTACAGTTTCATTTATAATGTTTCTAGATTGTTGAAACATGTGACTTTATTTGTCTCCAGGTGATTTGGAGATTGTTAACAACGGGACACGACGGCACACCCGCGATGTTGGGACCATTTTCCCTTCCCCCGGTGACATCAGAGGGACTGTGTGGGTTTCGTTACCCTCCTCCAGCATAGAGAGGGGCCCCTCTAAAACTCAAGTCTTCCTAAAGGACAGGAGGACAAAAAGAGACCAAGCGAAACACCACCCTCAAGGTATGAATTTTTTTTTGGACCCCCCCCCCCTTTTTTTCTCCTCAATTGTACTCATCCAATTACCCCACTCTTCCGACTTGTCTCGGTCGTTGCTCCACCCCCTCTGCTGATCCAGGGAGGGCTGCAGACTACCACAATGCCTCCTCCGATACATGTGGAGTCACCAGCCGCTTCTTTTCACCTGACAGTGAGGAGTTTTGTCAGGGGGACGTAGCGCATGGGAGGATCACGCTATTCCCCCCAGTTCCTCTCCCCCCCAAACAGGCGCCCCACCTGACCAGAGAAGGCGCTAGTACAGCGACCAGGACACATACCCACATCCGGCTTCCCACCCACAGACAATTGTGTCTATAGGGATGCCTGACCAAGCTGAAGGTAACACAGGCATTCGAACTGGCGATCCCCGTGTTGGTAGGCAATGGAATAGACCGCTACGCTACCTGTACGCCCGAGATTTGAAAAGTACTGACTGTATAATGCTTTTTTCCCAAGAGGCAGGTGGAGAATGCCTGGAAACATAGAAAATGCACATTAATGTTGTTACCAATTATTACACATGTCCACCAGAACTACTATTTCTACTAGCCTTTACAAGAGGTGTTGTGATTTTTGCTGCTGTCATACATTCAAATCATAGACTTTTTTTCCCCCGTTGTGGTGAAGAGGGAGCTGAGCCGGAAAGCAAAGCTCTCAATTTACCAGTCAATCTTCATTCCAACCCTCACCTATGGTCATGAGTTTTGGGTAGTGACCAAAAGGGTGAGATCGCGGTTATAAGTGGCTGAAATGAGTTTCCTACGTAGGGTGTCTGGGCCCAGCCTTAGAGATAGGGTGAGGAGCTCTGACATCCGGAGGGAGCTCGGAGTAGAGCCGCTGCTCCTTCGCTTCGAAAGGAGCCAGTTGAGGTGGTTTGGGCACCTGATTAGGATGCCTCCTGGGCGCCTTCCTTTGGAGGTTTTCTGGGCATGTCCAACCGGGAGGAGACCCCGGGGTAGACCCAGAACTCGCTGGAGGGTCTACATGTCCAATCTGGGAACGCCTTGGGATCCCCCAGGAGGAGCTGGAGGGCGTTGCTGGGGAGAGGGACGTCTGGAGTGCCTTACTTAGCTTGCTGCCACCGCGACCCGACCCCGGCTGATGATGAGATGAGATAAGCTAAAGCACCCCCCCCCCATTGTAGATATTTGAAGAGGTGTCTGCAAATTTGCACCTGAATTGTTCTTTAGTATAAAGCTTAAAGTGTTGATTTCCAAACCTCTTCCTGTTTAGGTGTTTCTTGGTTCATCCCTGTTGAGCTAAGAGCAGAGGGGAGGAAGGAGAACAAGCCGGACCAAGAGGAGGAAGAGGAGTTGGATAGGAGGCCTGGTTCCACCTGGTTTGAGTCCTATAATAGAACTCATCCCTGGAGAGAACCCCTCAGACAGAGACACATTCAGGAAGTCAGAGACAGACCGCTCAACGTCATCCACGCTGAATCTGACGTGGAGTCCAGAGGCAAAACAGTATCTTCTGGTCTGGTCCGCTTCTCGCTGCAGGTCCACTTCTGTTTGTGTATTTCAGGTTTCTTTTAATTTATGAAAAAAGTAAGGAAAGAAAGTAGCTGGTATCCAACTTACCATTACCACAGATTTCAGAGCATTTTTAACAATATGTGCTCATATCACGGCACCACGCACAGATATGAACAGTCTGGAAAGATAGAAGAAATATTTTGGTAATCCAGAGAACTGTGCAAACACACGTTGAAAAGTAGGAAAAGTCGCTGTGGTTTGGTTCTGATTGGAAATTCATATGACTACACATTTTGCAGAGCGAAAGAGTCACATTTCATACGCTGTATTATTTGTTGTTAGGAAGAATCCACTACGGGTATAGAGTAATATGGGCTGGTTGCCACTCAAACAACATATTGAGCAGAAAACCAAATCGTAAGGGAGCAAAAATGTGATGTGGAAACAGAAAATGTGTAGGAACCATTAAAGTCAGTACAATGTGGGTGAAAAATGTGATAATAAACACATTGTTGTCATTATCAAAATGCCAGAGCACAATGCCAAGGAAAGAACCCACATAGCGACTGTTGTCCTGTAAGCGTACTTGCGTTGCACAGGCTTGACTGCAGTTAGAACAATGCAGCTAATGCTAATGTTTTTCCTCCTCCAACCCACCAGGAGGTGCTGGAGATGCGTCGGCCCGAGTTCATCTCTCACTCTAGGGAGAGGATGAAGCGTCTGGCCTTGCAGACGGAGGAGAGGAGGTTGCAGGCTATCTTCAGCAGAGAGCGAGATCCTCTTTTCAGCCAGCCCGGGGGTACAGGGAGGCTGCCCAAGCTTGCAGGTACACACATTCTTACAAACACACACACCACCATGAACACACTCACCAGGATCTGGAAGGGGAGCGCACTGTCATTGTGACGTTAAACATTTTACTCCACTGGCTCTTTTTCAGAGGCATTAAACATGGTATTTAATTAGTTATACATTTGCCCTACAAACTCACCTGAGCATGAATCTCTTTTTGCCGCTCCACATTCAGACCGAGGAGCTCTGTCTTCTCTGTCTCACTCTTGCTCTGTCAAATTGCCATCTTTCTAGGCAGAACAGAGTATAGGAGGGCTGTCCCCAGAAAGGAGATGATCCAGAGGTCCAAACAGTAAGATAATGATATACTTTATTTCAAAATTACATTTCACTGATTTGCCATGGCGTTCTTTGTTGTGACTACAGGTACCCAGGCAGTAGTTCAGAATGAGGCATCTTCAAGTTTCTGTTGTCAAGGGTATCAAGGCTTCAACACAGCTGTTTTCCCTCAGTTTTTACTGAGGACTATGAAGACTCTGATAGCGCTTCATAGTCAGTCATGCTAAGATCAATATGTGATGCATGCGGCTTACCATTGAGTACGATTGTACAAAAGCTGGGCAGTGTAGACACTGACTACCACTTGACTACACTCCTATAGGGAAGGAAAGTATAGAATCGCCTTCTGGTAGGGATGGGTACCGAAACCTGGTATTAAATGGGCCCCGCTGCTAAATTATTAAAAACTGTATTATTGATAATCTCCAGCGTTAACGGTTCTGCTATCGGTATTGGAGAAATGAGAAAATAAATGTCTTATTTAGGCCCTGTGATGGCCTGGTGGCCTGTCCAGGGTGTCTCCTCACCTACCACCCAGTGACTGCTGGGATAGGCTCTAGCATCTCCATGACCCTGAGAGCAGGATAAGCAGTTTGGATGGATGTTTGCCTCAGTTTTTCAAAGTATTTAGCTTGAGTTAGTTAACTTGGTGTCCTGTTTCCAAACTGGCTTTGTGTTTAAAGGTCCACAAAGTGCATTCAGCTTGCTTGTATGTAACTTTTGTATGAGAGCAAAGCTGCAGCAAGTGGGGTCGTGACTCTCTACGTATGTCCTAGAGCTTTAAATGTCCTTGATTTGATCTAATTTCACTCAAAGGCCTGTGATATGTGATTATTTTAACCACCAGGCATATTAGCAACAGCCAATCAAATGGAAGAGAGTTTTGGTGTTGCTGTTACAACTCTGTTCATTTCCTCTTTCCCTGCCTGTTAAGTACACTCCCCCTCTGTATAAGAGTGTACGGTCTCATTGAAGACATGGATTCCTTCTAGTTGGTGAATGTTCTGTATGCATCGTGTACCATCTGCCGCAGCTCACCGTCTCCCCACAGAGAGTCAGGTCAGCCAGGTGAACATAGCGGGTGTAGGCCATTAGACTGCAAAACCAGGTCCAATGGGTAGGTGACCCAGACCATTGCAGAGCTGTGCTGTGTGCAGAACAGAAATCTCCCAATGGATCTGACTTTTTGGGGGGGAAATGTGAAATCCTAGTTGGAGGGATAGCCTAAATTATACCTCTGACAATAAATAGTTTAGTGTATTATCAATGAATACGATCAGTGCTCTGTAGAAACTTGATGCTTATTTACTGTTGTTGTTACAGCTTGGTATTAATCCTGGAAAGTAAAACTGATATATGAACAAACAGCCTAATCGGGGAAGACGTTAGATGTTACTGTAAAATGGAATATTTTAACCCTGGCTATCTGAGCCCACTGAAGGACACCGACATAACAAAAACACAACTTGGCTAAAAACACAACACCGTGGCTGACTTGCATGAATCCTGTCTGTAAAGGGCCATCCACACCAAGAGCGATCACTATAACGGTAACGACATGAGCATCCACACTGATGAACAGTAACCTTCTGTAAACAGTGGTGCCAAGCCTCCGCTATGCGCTTCAGCAGCTTAGGAAAATGGATGTTGGCGCTTTGTCCAAACTGACTGCAGGTCAGGTGGGGATACCTGCAGTCAGTGGACTGAAGAGGTCACTTAGCTGAGCGATGAAACGTTGCTCTCAATAAACGTCCTGTCCAGATGAACTGACTCAACGTTCTGTGATTTCCTTACCTGGATTATTGAGCAGGCATAAAGTCATCTAGTAGGGATCTGCTGGACTACTAGTCCACACCATCAGCCACTTTTCGATCTCGGCGCTACCCGATATCGTTCACCACTGTCCTTGTCATTATAGTTGTGGTGTGGACTCCGCCGTCCATCTTAGCTAGAATGATTTTTTAAAGCGGTATATTTATCGTTATAGTTATCATTCTTGGTGTGGACGGCCATTAACAACCGCCTCCGTTCTCAGGATTTATGAGAACCTGCCTGAGGTGCAAAGAAGGAGGGAGGAAGAAAGACGGAAAGTAGAGTATCGCTCGTACAGGCTCAATGCCCAACTCTACAATAAGGTATTTTAACTGTATGATTAATATGTCTTAACTCCACAATAACAAGTCCTAACTTGGTGTTGTAATTCATAGTGGCTGATGAATTCTGGACTTGATCGTTAAGATTCATCAAGACTCAGACGTGTTGTCCGCTCAGGGAAATCTCCTGACCTGAACAATACCTTGTTTTTTTTGTTTTTTTTTTAAATAAAACGTCAGCCACTTTCAGCTGAAACTTAGTGCAAGTTAAAGTAGTGATTGCTCTGCTTTTCTTTTGCCATTTAGAAAATCACCAACTATGTCCTTGGCAGACGAACACCGTGGCAGTGAGTCCAGCGAAGCTCTGTACTGTAATGGAGATCAGTGCTGTGAAAACTGCTTTTAGAAATGCAGATCAGAACTACCTAACTTAACTTAACATGTCAAGCTAATTTTTATTTATGTGCTAAGACGTTGTCTTGTGTTTTAAGGAGGTAGCGTAGCGGTCTGTTCCGTTGCCTACCAACACGGGGGATCGCCGGATCAAATCCCCGTATTACCTCCGGCTTGGTCAGGCGTCCCTACAGACACAATTGGCCGTGTCTGCTGGTGGGAAGCCAGATGTGGGGGTGTGTCCTGGGCGCTGCACTAGCGCCTCCTCTGGTCGGTCGGGGCTCCTGTTCGGGGAGGGAGGGAGAACTGGAGGGAATAGCGTGATCCTACCACGTGCTACGTCCCCCTGGTGAAACCCTTCACTGTCAGGTGAAAAGAGGCGGCTGGCGACTCCACATGTATCAGAGGAGGCATGTGGTCGTCTGCAGCCCTTCCTGATCGGCAGAGGGGGTGGAGCAGCAACTGGGACAGCTCGGAAGAGTGGAGTAATTGGCCAAGTACAATTGGGGAGAAAAAGCGGGGGGGGGGAAATCCAAAAACAAAAGATTATGTGCCGCAAAACAGTGTGGGAAAGATTTCCTAAGGGTTTTATTAGGTTATAGTATGGACCTATGAAATGTGAGTTTGATGAATGCACTTAAAAGTAAACCATTAAAAAAAAATTTCAGTTATCTTGTTCTGTGATGTGGTTTTTGCAACATCCTCTTACATTAGTGAGTCAGTAGTACAATCTCATCTGGATCATTTTTTCTTTATCAGGAGCTAGTACACTGCCAGCATGTATGTTTATATAAGGCAGCGTATAGTGGCAGGAAGCACAGAAAGGAACAACCAGTTATTACAGTTTTTCTCGATTTCTTTGGCACATTTTACCATTCACGGTTTACTTTTTTCAAAACAGCTCGCACTCCGCCCTTAACAGAAGACGAAATGACCAAAACAGAATGACACCACCTTCTCAAAACATGTCACACACCCATCAAAACCAAACATTTCCATCAAAACCTACAATTTGTGCTCAGTTGAAAATGTATGTTTTCTCACTTATTTAACAATGGATAACAAAACTGAAACTACCGCTATCAATATCAACCTCTTCAACCATCACTTCAACTTTTGTGCAGCTCCCTCACAGTACTGACTGTTTTACCACTGACAACCATACTACAATTTGGGTTTTGTACTGAGCACTCTAGGGGATATACTGTCGGAAAGTATTTGAAATTGTATATTTTGAAAGTCAGTTACTCTATTGTAAATGGCCTCAGCGAAACTACAGTACTGCATTGTATTGTGGCAACACACTTTACAAAAGTATAGAAATGGTTGTTGCCAAGAGTGCAAATACAGTGAAACACAGTACAGTAAACTGACCGTAAAGGCCGGCACAGTGACTTACCTATTTTCATTGCAGAACGTACGAACAGTTGATGCCACAGTGTGACGGCTCAGGTTTGGCTGAACCCTTTGGCCAGCCTGTCTCATGGAGAGGCCATGATGGACTACGTGATCAATGACTGTTGCCCTAATTTCATTAGAGCATCTTACACAAACGCCACGTCCCCTGACGGGCCCCTCTACCTCTACCTCTTCCTCTTCCTTGTCCTGGCTGAGGTTGTTGGGGGCAGCCTCCTCGATCCATGCTTGGTATCAACTTCGATCTGTTGACCTCTTGTATAGGTTGAGAACTAACTGATGAATTGTGCACAGAGAGTTCACACAGGGGCTGACGATATTTAGAGTTGAGAGAGCAGTTTCAGTAGGCTGCCACTAAGTGTCTGCGATGTGTTGACATGCTTATGCAATTAGGTTTCGCGTCTCTCTGCACAGTAAAATCCTGAGTGTTAATTTAACTTCCTGAGTGTTATTTTAACTCTGAGAGTGTACAAATGGCCCTGAAAGGATCCATTTGTACACTCTGGTGGTTTTATTCTTAAAGCACTGTAAGCGTTATCAACAGTTTGTGGTTTGAGGGATGGACCTTTTTCCACCAACATGGCTAGTGTACTTTAGCTTCATCATAAAAGGGTAAAGTTCTGTTCTACCCATTGCCTGTAATGTTTAAAAAGAGATTTATCTCCTTCTATTCTGTCTGTGATCGCTTATGTTTTTGTTCCGATACAGCGAATTACACTAAACGAGTGTTGTAATCGACATATCTTTGTGTCTGTTGTCAGACGACAGTGTGTCTATAAAGAGGATTTGATCACGGGTGACAAAATGCTAACCGGCTAATCAAGGCTAAAGGTAATTTCAGGGCTAATAGCATTTTGCACACCGGAGGTGTCTGCTCCAATTATCGAGGCATCACGCTGCTCAGCCTCCCTGGTAAAGTCTACTCTAGGGTGCTGGATGAGGCTCCAACCGATTGTCGGACCTCAGATCCAGGAGGAACAATGCGGATTCCGTCCTGGCCGTGGAACAACGGACCAACTCTTCACCCTTGCGGAAGTGCTGAGGGGGGCATGGGAGTTTGGCCAGCCAGTCTACATGTGTTCTGTGGACTTGGAGAAGGCTTACGACCGTGTACCCCGGGACACTCTCTGGGGGGTACTGTGGGAGTATGGGGTACCGTGGCAGTTGCTACAAGTCATCCGATCTTTGTATAACCAAAGTGAGAGCTGTGTCCGTATTCTCGGCACAAAGTCAAACACGTTTTTGGCGGGTGTCGGACTCCGCCAAGGTTGTCTCTTGTCTGTGATTCTGTTTGTGATATTCATGGACAGGATCTCAAGGTGCAGCCCAGGTGAGGAGTGTGTCCATTTTGGGAACCTCAGAATTACATCTCTGCTCTTTGCAGATGATGTAGTTTTGTTGGCTTCATCAGAACGTGACCTCCAGCATGCACTGGGGCAGTTTGCAGCTGAGTGTGAAATGGCCTGGATGAGAGTCAGCACCTCCAAGTCTGAGGTCATGGTTCTCTACTGGAAAATGGTGGATTGCTCCCTCCGGGTTGGGGATGAGTTGTCTCAAGTGAAGGAGTTCAAGTATCTCGGGGTCTTGTTCACGAGTGAGGGTAGGATGGAGAGGGAGATTGACGGGTGGCTTGGTGCAGCATCAGCAGTAATGCGGCCGTTGTACTGGACCATTGTGGTGAAGAGGGAGCTGAGCCGGAAGGCAAAGCTCTCAATTTACCAGTCAATCTTCGTTCCAACCCTCACCTATGGTCATGAGCTTTGGGTAGTGACCGAAAGGCTGAGATCGCAGATACAAGCAGCTGAAATGAGTTTCCTCCGTAGGGTGTCTGAGCTCAGCCTTAGAGATAGGGTGAGGAGCTTGGACATCCGGAGGGAGCTTGGAGTAGAGCCGCTGCTCCTTCGCGTCAAAAGGAGCCAGTTGAGATGGTTCGGGCATCTGATTAGGATGCCTCCTGGGCGCCTTCCTTTGGAGGTTTTCCGGGCACGTCCAACTGGGAGGAGACCCCGGGGTAGATCCAGCACTTGCTGGAGGGACTACATGTACAATCTGGCCTGGGAACGCCTTGGGACCCCCAGGAGGAGCTGGAGGGCGTTGCTGGGGGGAGGGACGTCTGCAGTGCACTACTTAGCTTGCTGCCACTGTGACCCGACCCCGGAGAAGTGGCTGATGATGAGATGAGATGAGATGAGATGAGATGAGATGAGATGAGAGATGATATAGCATTTTGTGACCCTTGATCAAATCAGTTGTTTTTTTAATTGTCTGGTGTCCAGTTGTCATACAAAAGAAACACATACATTAATGACAACACCTGTTTTGTGTTGAAACTCAAAATAAGCGATCAGACAGAATTGAAGGCGACTGAAAGTTGGCATTTTAACCGATCTTTACCCCACTAAGATGAGACTGAAGGACGTTGGCCATGTTTGTGGAAAAAACTACTACTACTACTTTAGGCTGCTCCTGTTAGGGGTCGCCACAGCGGATCATCCGTTTCCATCTCTTCCTGTCCTCTGCATCTTCCTCTGTCACACCAGCCACCTGCATGTCCTCCCTCACCACATCCATAAACCTCCTCTTTGGCCTTCCTCTTTTCCTCTGCCCTGGCAGCTCCGTATTCAGCATCCTCCTCCCAATACACCCAGCATCTCTCCTCCGCACATGTCCAAGCCATCTCAATCTTTGTGGAAAAAACTATTGTATCCTATTGGAGTGAGCTATGCTATAAAAGGTATGCGAGTACTGTGGAGGCTCTTTGGGGAAATTATATGAAACCGCAAATGTACGTAAAAAGGTTAAAGACTCAAACATTTGAGATTTCAGCTGCTGTGCCAGAGCCCATCGGTTTAGGGTTAGGAGAGACACGTTACGCCGGCTGCTGCATACTTCATCATGGAGGAGAGCATAAGGAGACCACGTATCTGTTAAAAATGAAGCTGAGGACTGCCATTGAGACACTGACCTTAATATTTTTTATTGGCTGATTGTTTACATGTGTGCAAGAGCAGGAAGTAACACTAGGATAGATTACAAAGGTTGCAGATTGAGTCCATCAGATATAAATTGATGCCCGGAAAAACCACAAAAATGAATGTTTGCAGTTTCCCCTCTAGGGTGGCAGTTACCATGTGAATGCACTACGCCCATCAGCTGGATAATTTAATTCTACAATAAGAGAAAACAGTGTTATTACATGAGACCATGTATATATAATAAATAAATAAATCAAAGAATTAAATAAGACATTTAGCACGTTTTAATCAAAACTAAAAGCCTTTAAAAATCGGTGGTGGCAAACATGATGAAGTAAAAGATTCTTTGGCAAAGATGTCGTTTTGCTTCAAATGAGGTTCGGTCAAAACAAATCAAACAAAGGCAGGTGATGAATCTTTACCACAAGGCTGTCTGTAGTTTTAAGGCTAGGACAAGAATTAGTGTAACACAAGTCTATAACTTCTCTGGCAACACTTTCTTTGAAGCTTGCATCTATAACGCCCTATAAGCATCTATAATGCCCATACTTTCCTATAATGTGTATTACAATGACTAACGGCTATGGCTGAAGACTGAAATAGCACTGAAGTCTCATAATACATCTCTACAAAACTTCAGCGAAACAAGTTGGCTATGAAGCATTATGACATTTGACAGATAAACAGGCTAATGATGACATATTTATAACGCATAAATCGATTTTAAGTTGACATAAAGGTGGTTATGAGGTGTTGTGAGGGCGTATACATGGTTATAATGAATCTTATAATGACTTATAGCTACACTAATAGGGCGTTATAGATGCTTAAAGGGCGTCATAGATGCAAGCTCCATAGAAAGTGTTACCACTTCTCTTAACTCTACAATTCGCTTACACAGCCGGCATGCTGCCCATACCTGCCGTGTAAACTGAAGATGGTAACAACGCCCCACCGGAGTTCACATCATGTGAAAATGTGTGCCATAAATACTAAATAATTTAAATCCCGTGATGCTTTATATGATGCACACCTTTCAAAGTAACATCAGTTTGCTTTTAAATAAACAAGATCAATCTCGGAAAACAAAATACTTAATTGCCTTTTCATAAATCCCTTGAGGTTAATTAGCAAGTCCTCCTGTGTGGTCCAAAGGCTGACGCCGTCTTTTCCATTTTGTTCATCAAACCACTGGTGCAAAAATGCCACTATTCTGTATGGACAAATCAATCTGAAAATCCATAATCCTCGTGTCTTAATGCATGCTCGATAATCCAGGTAAGAAAATCACAGAAGGTTGAATCAGTTCATGTTCATCTGGACACAATGTTTATTGACAGAAACGTTTCATCACTCAACTAAGTGACCTCTTCAGCCTCAACTGACTGCAGGTGTATACCCCCAGGTATCCAGGTATATACCCCCAGGTATATACCCCCAGGTATCCAGATGAACTGATGCAACTTTCTTTGACCATAATCCTTCTATTTTCCCTTTTAAGTGCATAAATTACGAAACGGAGGGCACAATAGCAAGATCTGATTATACTGGACACAGTTATGAACCATTGTGTGTGGCAGCGACAGCAGCGGCGGTGAAACACATATGAGCAACGTGGACAGACACCCTACGCTTTAGGCCTATTATGCTGCGTCGACCTATGAAACACAAACGAGGCTACATGGGCTATACTGCTTGGCTCCGGGTTGGGAACAGGCTAATGGAGGGATATAGGTGGCGGGTGGGTAAATAGGGGGAGGCAGAACAGACGATGCAGGCAGGCGGGCGTTTAGGTCCGCAGCAGACTGTGCACTCTCTGGAGCTGGGACTGGGACAGCACCAGGCGGTGGACCTGCTCCTGGCCCCGCAGGCATGGCACCATGACCCGGCCCACCAGCACGGTGTCGCCCTGCTTCTCCTCCCTAGCCTGTGATGAGAGGAAGCACCAGGTTATAAAGTAACATGTGCCGAGCACGGTCGTCACAGTGGTCCAGGTTTTACACGAATATTGCTCTTCTTTAAAGCGGTCTGCTAGTCAACTAGCCAAAGATGGTGACCTAGTATCTGATGCTTCTCTCTGGTTGGTCTGCTGGAGACGTGTCAGTTCCTATCATGGTTCATATGCACAGCCTGAAGTTTTTTCATGGAAACTGTCTAAATGATGGGACTCCTAGTTCAGAATCAGAATCATGTTTATCGGCCATGTAGATTTGCACATATGTACACGCAATGTGACTGCAGTTTCGTGGCTCTCTCAGTGTACTTAACATAGAATAACAACACAACAATCTTCAGATATACACACAAAGATTGACTGTATACAGGTGAAATAAGAGGTGATTTGAACACCATTTCACCTAGATGATGCCACCTTAACTACTTCCTTGTCATTTTTAACCTTAGCCCCCACCCTAACCTTAACCCCTGAGTCAAACAATGTACGAATAGGGAGTCTCTTGTAGGGACACCATTTTTTAAAATGCAAACGCTTTCAGAAGCAAAGGTTGAGTTGACAGTGAGCTGATCCCTCTTTTACCATAGTCATGATAGATAGTAACGAAACGGACATTCGATTATATGAACAAGTTTGAGATACTTGGTAAATGGACTGCATGTATACACTGCTTTCCTAGTATACCGACCACTCAGTGCTTTACAGTGTATGCCTCACATTCACCCATTCACACACATTCACACACTGATGGCGGAGGCCGTCATGCAAGGCACCAACCTGCTCATCGGGAGCAGTTAGTGGTTCAGTGTCTTGCTCAAGGACACTTCAGCTTGCTCTCCGGAGGAGCCGGGGATCGAACCGGGGAACTTCTGATCACTAGACAACCCGCTCTACCTCCTGAGCCATGTCGCCTCCAGATAACCAACTGAGCACTGTTTTTAATTTCCAGTATTAGGGCTGTAAGCCATTAGCAGGTGTCTTTAGTGGTCCGTATCAGTGTTGTCACTTAACCTCCTGTCAGGGAGTGGTTTGGTACCAGCTGGCAGCATCAAGTGGAACCTGTTCTTTTTCACGGTCCCTGATTAGAGATCGGCACTTCAGGACTGATGTTGCTTTCTTTTATTCATTTTAACCCGACTGAAAAATATCAGTGGTGGAGCAATAATGAGTTTTCATTTTGTAAATACATAAAAAAGGGTATTGAATATATGGAATCTGTGATATCGATGTTGCTCTAATACCCCATGCCAACGGGAAAATGGCCCATCATGACAAGTCTAGTGCGTTGCCGTTTCATTGGACCCCAGCCTCTGGAATCACCCGAGAACAAACACCACCAGACCTCCGCTGGATCGTGCCACCACTTGAGCCTGGCGTGGTGGTGTCCTGGCCCAGCGGCGAAAAAAAACGGCAAGGGAACAGGTCAGTAATGCAGCCCCTAAGGTGCTCTTACCTTTACAAACGAGGTGGAGGGGAATGTGGCGAAGTCAGAGGGGACTCGAGCTCCAGGCTGCTGGTGAACCACGTGCTCGGCTACCTCATCCTGACGAAGGTGAGAAAAGAAGATGAAGGAATGAGTAATAAGTATAATAAGTAAGTCTGCTACTATAAGGGTAACTGACTTGGTTGGTGGTTTGCATGAAATGTAAAGGATTTCAGGATTTACTTTTGTGGATCACATGGCTTTTGTATTTGTTCATAATACTGAGGTGAGATTCCTTCTATAGGCCCGTGTATGTGTGTGTGTGTGTGTGTGTGTGTGTGTGTGTGTGTGTGTGTGTGTGTGTGTGTGTGTACCTTCAGTCTGTCAAGGGTGTCGCTAAGAGACTGAAGTCTAGCAGTCTGCTCCAGGAGCTGGGCACTCGGGGTAACTGAGGAAAAAAAAAGTTACAACTTGGAAATGAAATATACGATGCCAAAGATTTACATGCAAATATGTGTCCTTTCTGATACACTCTGACACTTTGTAGCTCCACATGTTAATGTCTAGTGTCATGTAGGAAGAAGTGCATAGTTTTACATCTTCGCCACAGCAGCAAGATGTGGAAGGAGGTGACAGGTAGTGGTGAGTTTATTATGGCTCACGAGCAGATATGACAGACCAAGCTTACCAACAAATACTACAGTATGAACAGCTAAAACTCAGGTTCGACTTTTGTTTTTGTTGCCCAGCAGTGGGGAAGGTAGTGACGCTGACGGTTTCATTTCAAATGGATCTCTGCGATTCAGAGCGGTCGCACACCACTGCATGTACTAGACTCACTAAAAGTCACTAAATCTAACGGACAGGGTTGACCCTCAGGACTGTAAGTGTAGCACATGATGAAAATGTGACGAGTGGGGACACAGCCTGACACTGCACACGCGTACCCGGACATTTCCCCGTGATGTCCACCACCTTCACGTTGGCGCTCATCTGCAGCAGGGTCTCCAGCAGCTGGTCGGTCTTGCGGTACAGGGCGCTGGAGAGCACTTCTGACCGGCCCCTGTCTCTGGAGGGCAGCTTGGCCACGTGCAGCGGTGGCAGGGATGCCAGCTGGGCACGCACCTTCTCTGCCTGCAGGGCAGGAGAAACAAAAACCCGAGTTTATGTCCACACAGCCGACGAGGGCATCCTCATATCCACATGAACGTTGCTATATACGTATATAAATATATATAAACACAATACTACTAACATTACTGTGGAAACACAACTAGCCCCCACCAAAACAAAAAACAAGGGTTAAGGAGATAAACTGCCAAATCTATATGACAATCCCGGCCGTTTTTCATCACGACATCGGGATGAGTCCAACCAACTGGGGGGAATAGCGTGATCCTCCCACGCACTACATCCCCCCTGGTGAAACTCCTCACTGTCAGGTGAAAAGAAGCGGCTGGCGACTCCACATGTATCAGAGGAGGCATGTGGTAGTCTGCAGCCCTCCCCGGATAGGCAGAGGGGGTGGAGCAGCGACCGGGACGGCTCGGAGAGTGGGGTGATTGGCCAAGTACAATTGGGGAGAAAAAGGGGGGGGGGTAGCACGTAGAGGAGCAATTACAGAACACTTATACATAAAATGGCTGTTGCTCCAAAAATGCCAATGGGAAAAGGTATCAAACGTGGAATTTTTTTTAAACATGAAAAAATGACAGATAGCCATTTTAAAAGAGCATATAAGTGCACCTATTTGTCACTCCTAAAGTGAATTTCATATACCCATTATGATAATAAAGTAACTTATGAAAAGAGGAAGAAAATATCAAAACGGGTTTCCCATCTCCAGGAACCCCACATGAGCGAGGCCTTCAGACGGACCAGAAGGCCTGGCACACCCTGAGTCTGTTGGCACACCCTGAGTCTGTTAGCACACCTTGAGTCTGTTGGCACACCCTGAGTCTGTTAGCACACCTTGAGTCTGTTAACACACCCTGAGTCTGTTAGCACACCCTGAGTCTGTTAGCACACCCTGAGTCTGTTAGCACACCCTGAGTCTGTTAGCACATCCTGAGTCTGTTAGCACACCCTGAGTCTGTTGGCACACCTTGAGTCTGTTGGCACACCCTGAGTCTGTTAGCACACCCTGAGTCTGTTAGCACACCTTGAGTCTGTTAGCACACCCTGAGTCTGTTAGCACACCTTGAGTCTGTTAGCACACCCTGAGTCTGCTGGCACACCCTGAGTCTGTTAGCACACCCTGAGTCTGTTAGCACACCCTGAGTCTGTTAGCACACCTTGAGTCTGTTAACACACCCTGAGTCTGTTAGCACACCCTGAGTCTGTTGGCACACCCTGAGTCTGTTAGCACACCCTGAGTCTGTTGGCACACCCTGAGTCTGTTGGCACACCCTGAGTCTGTTGGCACACCCTGAGTCTGTTGGCACACCCTGAGTCTGTTAGCACACCTTGAGTCTGTTAACACACCCTGAGTCTGTTAGCACACCCTGAGTCTGTTGGCACACCCTGAGTCTGTTAGCACACCCTGAGTCTGTTGGCACACCCTGAGTCTGTTGGCACACCCTGAGTCTGTTGGCACACCCTGAGTCTGTTAGCACACCCTGAGTCTGTTGGCACACCCTGAGTCTGTTAGCACACCCTGAGTCTGTTGGCACACCCTGAGTCTGTTAGCACACCTTGAGTCTGTTAGCACACCCTGAGTCTGTTAGCACACCCTGAGTCTGTTAGCACACCTTGAGTCTGTTAGCACACCCTGAGTCTGTTGGCACACCCTGAGTCTGTTAGCACACCTTGAGTCTGTTAGCACACCCTGAGTCTGTTAGCACACCCTGAGTCTGTTAGCACACCTTGAGTCTGTTAGCACACCCTGAGTCTGTTGGCACACCCTGAGTCTGTTAGCACACCTTGAGTCTGTTAGCACACCCTGAGTCTGTTAGCACACCCTGAGTCTGTTGGCACACCCTGAGTCTGTTAGCACACCCTGAGTCTGTTAGCACACCCTGAGTCTGTTAGCACACCCTGAGTCTGTTAGCACACCTTGAGTCTGTTGTTGTCGTTCTTCAGGTGTTTGATGCAGAGTCTCTGAGCGTCGATCTGCTGCGTCAGCAGCGGAGAGTCCACCACCTGCATCCCGGATCCTGAAGCCATGCCGGACATAGCGCCCACTGCTGGACGGGGGACACAGATGCATGTTAACGCCGCCATACTCAAACCCCTCGTGTTTTACCCGTTATTTACCCTGCTTGTGTTTGCTTCACCACACTGAGCCTTTTCCAACAACGTCCATTTCACTTCATGCTGTTATTAACGAAAAAACAGGTGCTGCCCAGTACAACCACCCCGTCCTACTGCCAGCCAAACTGGGGCTGAGTGCCTTGCTCAAGGGCAATGTGCAAGTTGCTGCTGAGGCGTGGAAAAAGCATTGCTTATATGCGTATACACACTTCCTGCATAGGTGTTCCAAGATGAGTGAAGGGTCTGAGCTGCTAAACTCGCCGTTACACACTTTTTTTTTGTTTTGTTTTTTTGCAGGACCCGTAGTAGCAAAGAAATGGATCATCCTCCACATGAGCTCACCTGGGAATCTGCTTACCCTACTCCCACCTAGACTACGATGAACATACGGATCTCAGACACAAAACTAAACCGTGTCCGGCGGACCTACGTGGCCCCCGGAAGACGCTTTAGAGGCATGAATGTGATGGTGTCTACGGGTCGGCAAAAGGGACAATATTGGCAGTTGACCGTTCAAACATGGCGAGACACACCAAAAAATGAAGAACGCTGTACAAAGGTGAAACACAACTTCCAATTAAAATGCAACCAAAGGCACACACACACACACACACAAGTCCAGTTAAACCCAGTGCATTCAGATTAAAACTGGTGTGATCAGACTAATAGAGGTTAATACGGTTTACATCTGCGTAGTGCAGGATTTAACTTTCAACAGCCTCGAGTGGAAACATGCAAACAAAACGCCATCATTAATATGTGCGGTTACTACTTTATGGTTAATATGTAAGGTCGGTACTTTATGGTTAATATGTAAGGTCAGTACTTCTCGAAGTGAAGACACACGTATTACGGCATGCAGGGTCAAGGTCAGAGGTCAGAGCAAGCATGTGGGTACCTTTTTGTTCCTCTGCAGGTTAAGGAGGTGCAGTGAAGACAGTTTAAAGGAGAGCAGATATAAACACAGACAAGGAGGGGAAGAGATGGATATCAGAGATATTCACACACACACACACACACACACACATGGTCACTAGGAGTTGGGTTAAGAGGGGAAATTAAAGTTTGGGGTTGATGTGATTATTCATTACTTGTGACTAAGAGGGTTTGCAAATGTTTAAACCTTTTAGCTCATCAGTGTATCAATTAAAACCATTTACTTCTGATTGACAAGGTAAATATCAAGGAGGGCAATAATAAAGTGATATTACTGTGGATATTATTGCCCTATCTTATTCAGACAGATGTTTTTACACTGTATTACACACACACACACACACACACACATACACACACACCTAGGGACAATGTAGTATGGCCGATTCACCTGACCTACATATCTTTGGACTGTGGGAGGAAACCCACACAGACACAGGGAGAACATGCAAACTCCACACAGAGGACGACCCGGGACGACCCCCAAGGTTGGACTACCCCGGGGCTCGAACCCAGGACCTTCTTGCTGCGAGGCAACCGTGCTAACCACAGCGCCACCGTGCCACCATGTTGAGAAATTGAACATATATACATATGTGTGTGTGTGTGTGTGTGTGTATATATATATATGTATGTGTGTGTGTGTGTGTGTGTGTGTATATATATATATATGTGTGTGTGTGTGTGTTCAATTTCCCCACAAGGATTAATAAAGTTTTTCTTATATTATTCTAATGTACTGTAGGTGACAGGTGGGTGGGTTGCACCACAGGACAGAACAATGAATGCCAGAATTGTTTAGCCAATCACGTGAAAGTATTGTAAAATCAATTCAATGTGCTCTTCTGCAGCTGTTTAACTTGGCAACATCCAACGCCTTGGCAATTTGAGCTTGACTCCTCTGCTGCACTATGCAGGTTTAAAACAAATGTGGGGAATTATTTGTCGGTACCATTTAAACATAGATAAAACAACTCCGAGTATTAGCATGGGGTAAAAATTCTAATATGGTCGTATGTGAGGAATTAACCTGTGTTATGGTCACGTGTGGTAAAAATACATGTGTGGTAATAATACATGGACGTAAATATGCCCTTTCTCCAGCATGCTCTATCTGGCTTATTGTCATGAAACGTTAGCGGCCCATCCCCCTCACCTCCTGTAATTCCTGTTACGATGGACGCGACGCCCGATGGAGGCGTTCCCCTCAGCCCGTCCATGGTCATCTTTGATTGGCTGTTGATGCGCTGCTTCAACTCCGCCTTCTCCGCCTCCAGCTGGTCGATATCGGCCTGCAGTGCATCCATAGTCTCCTCAAATTCCCTGGCGAGATCAAGGTGACACGGAGTTACGGGCCATGTCGGTACCTGGTCAGATTATTCGACATTCTGTTCGGATACGACAACAACTGCATTTCCTGTAACATGTCTGTCAGTACGGCGCCCCTGCTGGCTTCACTTTCTTCTACCTAATGTCTGAGTGCTGTGAACAACACCAACCTGCGCTGTGTTTTTATAAATATTGCAATCATAATAGTCCAAAATTATGTCAAAATGCATATTTTCACAATGCCCAAACACCCCCCCCCCCAAACCACCACTGCCCCTATTGCCCTCCATACACTGCTGTCAAGAATATGACATGGTGTGGATCCATGCTGATCAGGACGACTGATAGAAATCATGATAGGGAACCAATCTGGGATCATTTCTGGAATTATATTATGTTGTTTGACGATCCCAAAATGTGATTCCTGTCTTTGTTTGCCTGGTGGCTTCCTTTTGTTTGGATTATGACTAGTGCTGTATCCTCTCTTTTACGGACCCCTCCCCCCTCTTTTTCACCCCAATTGTATTGTATCCGGCCAATTACCCCACTCTTCTGAGCCGTCCCGGTCACTGCTCCATCTCCTCTTGCAGACTACCACATGCCTCCTCCGATACATGTGGAGTCGCCAGCCGCTTCTCTTCACCTGACAGTGAGGAGTTTCACCAGGGGGACTTAGCACGTGGGAAGATCATGCTATTCCCAGTTCCCCCTCCCCCCTGAACAGGCGCCCCGACCGACCAGAGGAGGCGCTAGTACAGCGACCAGGACACATACCCACATCCGGCTTCCCCCCACAGACACGGCCAATTGTGTCTGTAGGGACGCCCGACCAAGCCGGAGGTAACACGGGGATTTGAACCGGCGATCCCCGTGTTGGTAGGCAATGGAATAGACCACTACGCTACCCAGACGCCCCCCTAAATGCTGCTTTTCATTGGGCCTACCATTGCCACCACCAAGTATTCCACACCATTCTGACGCCCCTCAGATCTCTCTTTAATAGTTGACTTATTTCTATTAGTCTCACTTGACATATTAACTTGTCATGTACCAACCTTTTTGAAATCTATAAAAAATTTCATTGCAAAAAAAAAAAAAAAAAAAACATGTATATATATATTTATATATATATGTGTGTGTGTGTGTGTGTGTGTGTGTGTGTGTGTGTGTATATATATATGTATATATACATATGTGTATATATATATATGTGTGTGTGTGTATGTGTATATATATATATGTGTGTGTGTGTATATATATATATATATATATGACTTGGCCTAAAAAAAGTCAATCAGAAATTTTTTTTTTGCTTTAATCCTTGAATATGTATTGTTTTGCATTGTTCATAACCTACTTCAGAAATAAAAAAGGATGCTTTAATTTGATAAAAAATAAATTTTGTAGATTTTTCTTTGAGAAATAAAGAAATATTTTTCAGTCATAATTTGTCTTCAATCTCAAAAATAGTAAGAAAGTCGTATCGTGGACCCAGTATCGTGAATTGTGAGTCGAGCGTATCGTTACATCCCTGCACTGGAGTAAGTACTGTCACTCTCAGTACCATCTGTACTTCTTTTACACCTCACTTCTCTGCAGTCTTACTTCTCTTTCTTTTTGAGCGAGGTCTGGGTTTCATCCAGCCGCGTCTGGATCTTCTCCACACGCTCGTCCGCGTCTTTGGCCGAGCTGTCCAGCTTCTTCTCCAGCAGAGACAGCCGCACGTTTGCCTCGCTCAGCTCCTCTCCCTGACGGCACGCAACAGAGTCCAGTTTCAGTTTCTCACATAGGTTAAAAAAAGTATACTTTTCTGTGATGGGCAAACCTGCCTGACATTATATTAGCCTTCCTGATGTGGTAAACACCACCCTTGTGGTGCTGTAGGTAGATTAAAAACCAACACTTTGAGCAATGGCCATGTGACCCCAGTCTGATTTAGCTGATTTTTCTCAGTAAATCTGTCTAAATTAGATCAAGCCCATGCACTCCTCTACCTTTATCTTGAGGGACTTCTTCAGCTCCTTGATGACTGTCTCTCGGTCCTCCAGCTTTAGGCCCAGGCCCTCCGCATCCGTGATCTCCGCTCGCAGGGCCGCCGCCCGCAGCTCCACTGGCGGTGGGTTCTGGGGTGGACAAACAGAACATCTGACCCGAGGAGATAGATGTAGTACCAATCTAAACTACAATTCTCTGGTGAGCCGAGATGACATGGTTTGTCAGAACTGAGGTGAGACGCTTGACAACAAGACTGAGCTGATGAATTCTGAGGTAACATACTCATGAATGACTCAGGTGGACGCACTAGCTTTGATACCTTTGCTCCTTGCTACTGATGATGTCAGATTTTTTTTTGGGGGGGGGGGGATTTTTCTCCCCAACTGTACCCAGCTGATTACGCCACTCTTCCGAGCCGTCCCGGTCGCTGCTCCACCCGCTCTGCCGATCCGGGGAGGGCTGCAGACTACCACATGCCTCCTCCGATACATGTGGAGTCGCCAGCTGCTTCTTTTCACCTGACAGTGAGGAGTTTCACCAGGGGGGACGTAGCGCATGGGAGGATCACGCTATTCCCCCTCCCCCCTGAACAGGCACCCCGACCAACCAGAGGAGGTGCTAGTGCAGCGACCAGGACACATACCCACATCTGGCTTCCCATTCGCAGACACAGCCAATTGTGTCTGTAGGGACGCCCGATCAAGCCGGAGGAAACACGGGGATTCGAACCGGCGATCCCCGTGTTGGTAGGCAACTGAATAGACCGCCACGCTATCCGGACGCCTATGATGTAAGAATTTAAAGGTTCCATGAAACAGCAGTTAAAGCATTGCAAACTTCAATGATCTGACACATGTTTGAATGAAACAGAATGGTCAGGTGGGAGTTTTGTGAGGGCAGGGAGCTTGATTTGACTGACAGCCAATAATCCCTGGGCTTTCTTAGTAGAATATACTACGCTACATGCTATCGTCTAGCTTCAGATTGGTGGAAGAAGACCACTCGTTTTCTCTAAATCTTGCTCCCAATTCACTGGACATTTTTGTTTGTGTACCTGCATACGTGCAAGATGATGTTCATAAAATAAAATAAAAAAATAATATTGTATTTGTCAGGAAGAGAAAAACATTGTTCTTAAAGGCACAACATTTTTCGGTGAATATTTAGAACATAGTGTTAGAGATGTAATTTGAGTATAGATAAAAGAGGTAAAGATAATGAAAATACATTTCAACCATAAGGCTGCAAGTCATTCTGTATGCAAATGTCACCTTAATGCCTTAAATTTACAGTATATGAGTGTCTAATGACTTCCTCTTATGCTCAGTTTCACACTCGAACCTTTCTCAAGCCACGCAGCAACTCTGCTAACTTCATTTCATCCTCTACCTCTGCCATAAACTAATGGGAGAAACATGAGCCCTCTTATAACCGCCTTTGGCGATGCAGTGAATGCAGGACCACTGCCTAGTAAATTACCTTGATTTGAGGCCTCTCCGAATCATACTCTCCCTCCTGCATGGCAGTGGCCATCTTGTTCATGGTTGCTATGACGATGCTGCAGGACTGCCGCAGGCACTCATAGGGGTTGGCTCCCGGGGCACCGTAAATCTGAAAAAATTACATAATGGATGTTTCATGTCAACTAAACAGAATTATCATAACGACTCTGGGCTGGCCTTGTGCGTACTCATCTTCATTTGGCATCCAACTCTGAACTCTACCAACCATCCATCAGTAGAGGTGAAATGAGGGCGTATGGATGTTTCGGTTTCTGTTCTCAGTTTATTTGGACACAATTAAGAGGCAGTTTGTTCATAGAGGGATAACTATGACTTTCCTGTGCTTTTGTGTGTCAGGTCATGACTTACCCCCCCCCCCTTTTCTCCCCAACCATATCCGGCCAATTACTCCACTCTTCCGAGCCGTCCCAGTCGCTGCTCCACCCCCTCTGCCGATCCGGGGAGGGCTGCAGACTACCACATGCCTCTTCCGATACATGTGGAGTCGCCAGCCGCTTCTTTTCACCTGACAGTGAGGAGTTTCACCAGGGGGAAGTAGCGCGTGGGAGGATCACACTTTTCCCACCAGTTCCCCCTCCCCCCCGAACAGGTGCCCCGACCGACCAGAGGAGGCGCTAGTGCAGTGATCAGGACACATACCCACTTCCGGCTTCCCACCCACAGACATGGCCAATTGTGTCCGCAGCGACATCTGACCAAGCTGGAGGTAACACAGGGATTTGAACCGGCGATCTCTGTGCTGGCAGGCAATGGAATAGACTGCAACGCCACCCGGACGCCCCAGATCATGACTTACTGATCATGAGTACAGTCACCAAGAGTTGCATGACCATTCAGATTCCAGTGAATCCAAAAGACAGACCTATATGAGAAGGAGATCTTCAGTTGTGAAGGTTTTGATCTTTTGTGGACGAAGAATCTCGTTTTTGAGAAGCAGAACTCTGTACCTGCTCTCCAGCTTTGAAGGCAACGTCTTCCAGCTTAAGGGCAGACAATCCCTCCTGTTCGGCCAGAGGAGCGATCATCTGGGCTCCTGCGGCTGCCACTTCCTGCAGCACGGCCACCACCCAGGTCAGGTGCTTCCTGCAGTCTGACAGTGTGTCTGACACCTGGAAGAACACCATCAGCAGAATTCATGTGATTATCACCATCATCAACATCATCCTCACTGTTATGAGTGTTATCATATCATGCTAAGACCCATGGCTCAAAGGTGCTCCTCATCATCACATCACCATGATTACAATTTTAGGACAGAAAAGGTCGACAATGCATTTTCCAGAGTTGGTTCACTTGCCATACTCTCAATTCTGCAGCTTTTCTTAAGGATATAGACTAAAGAGTGAACATAATCATAAATCATTATCATCAATTTAGGCCAAAAACGGTCAACACTACAAGGTCTTTGCTCTCAATGAATTAAAAAAGTTGAACTTTTAAGGAAGAATCACTGTCAAACAAACTAAATTTAAACATAGAAGCACATTTCCCAACTTCTTTTAAATATTCAAGATAACTTGAGTCGGGGCAAAATATTGGGTCGCAAGGGAAAAGCAACCCGAAGAGGAAAAAACTCAAGCTCGTTCTGATGAGATGGACCGCCGGTTACCTGTTGTCCAAAGTTAAGAGCTGCTGGGATGCCAGGCACGTCGGTTCCGGGCATGCGGCGACGGATCTTTTTGCAGAACTGTCGGATGTCGCTGCAGGAAGTCTCCAGGTCCTTTAGGAGCACCGCCAAGTCTGCTTTTTCCTGGCCTGTGTGGAGGAACGCCCGCAGGCGGCCAACCTCAACAGCCATGCAGTCCAAGGCACTCTGGGTAAACTGTAAAGAAACAGAGTAGCCCTTATTTTACAGGAAGTGTCTTGGATCACCTTATTTTCTGCCTCAAAAGACCAAAAGGTTTGACTTTACTTCATACAAACGCTACCACGGCCTGTTCCAAAAACAGACTTAAGTTTCTTTCCGCGGGCTGTCATTCAAATGAACGCTTAACAGCATCAGTCAATCCAACCATTTTGTGTATATTGTACTGTACATTGTACGTATACTGGTACGCTCTGTCATGTCCATCTACCTCAGGCATGTATGTAAGTAACCTGCTAACATCTATTTCAGCATCTCTGATATATTCTCTAGACTACTGCACCTTATCAGCTTTTATTTCACCTGTATGAGTCAATCCTTGTGTATATATATCTGAAGATTGTTGTGTTGT
Source organism: Lampris incognitus (assembly GCF_029633865.1). NCBI lineage: Eukaryota > Metazoa > Chordata > Actinopteri > Lampriformes > Lampridae > Lampris > Lampris incognitus. The sequence goes on from NC_079226.1 coordinate 36,546,083, forward strand.
AATGTTGTTATTCTATGTTAAGTACACCGAGAGAGCCACGAAACCGGAGTCAAATTCCATGTATGTGCAAACCTACATGGCCAATAAACCCGATTCTGATTCCTCACAGAGAAGTCAGCTTATCCTCACACATCCCATTGTCTGTGGTGACCAGTTAATTGATAATGATGAACACATTTACGTGTGGTGTGAAAAAAACAGACAGATGCGATATCAAGGACGGCGCCCAGGTAAGAGGAACATCAAAAACCGTGTTGTCTTTGGGTTCCTCCGATTGCATGTTGCAGCAGAACAACCTGACTGGTCATGTGATGCAGGGCATACCCTGATGTGGTCAGCCAGCTGCATGGTGCAGTCCTCACTCTGCTCCACCAGATGGATACTGTACAGGTGCTGTGAAACATCAACACACACACACACACACACACACACACACACACACACACACACACACACACACACACACACACATGTAGAATATGAGGAAATTATATCCTTTATGTGCACATGTAAAAGTATGTCTTTATAAAAGTCCTGCATAGTACCTATTGCATGTAAATACATTATAGCTACACATACTTGTGTATAAAAGGGTACCGACCTAATAGCACCTGAAATGATAATTATGGCTTGTGTCTGATTGCTAAAATAATGTGTATGTGTCTGCAAGTACCATAAGTGTATTAGCAAAACTGGGACACAATTTGAAAATGGATACCCATTCCCGGGCACCAAAGAGCAATACAAAACTGTTCCTAATGTGTATCTCCCCCAACACCAGGAGCAGGCAGAGTCAAGATCTCATCAGCATGTGGGCAGCTACCTGATGACAGGTGACCTGGAGCTCCTTGAAACTAGAGGCACCTGCACTATCGGTTTAAGGATACGGTTGTTAATTACACTGGTCGACATGGTTAATAACCTTGTAATTCAAACAAGTTTTTTTTTTTCTTTTACTTTTGCAATGGTATCTTCCTGAAAGTTTTTGAGCAGTGTTTCTTTTCTTTTTTGGATATTTTTCCCCCTTTTTCTCCACAGTTGTATCTGGCCAATTAACCTACTCTTCCAAGCCGTCCCGGTCGCTGCCCCCCCCCCCTCTGCCGATCCAGGGAAGGCTGCAGACTACCACATGCCTCCTCCGATACATGTGGAGTCATCAGCCGCTTCTTTTCACCTGGCAGTGAGGAGTTTCACCAGGGGGACGTAGCATGCGGGAGGATCACGCTATTCCCCCCGGTTCCCCCTCCCCCCTGAACAGGCACCCCAACTGAGCAGAGGAGGCGCTGGTGCAGCGACCAGGACACATACCCACATCCGGCTTCCTACCCGCAGACACGGCCAATTGTGTCTGTAGGGACACCCGACGAAGCCGGAGGTAACACGGGGATTCGAACCGGTGATCCCCATGTTGGAAGGCAGCGGAACAGACCGCTACGCTACCCGGATGCCCTCGAGCAGTGTTTCTTATTGAGAGAAATGCTACCTTAATACAGAAAAACAGTCTGCACATTGCATGTAATGGTTCCATTGGGTGTTTATTAACCCAACAATTTTTAAATCCGTCAAGAATATTTGAAGAAGCAGACTTGTTTTTTCTTCTGTATTCATATTCATTTGCATGTCCAGCCTTTGCTAGCATCATTAGATATGCATTATCAGCTTTTGCATGGAATGTTTCTCATCCCAAAGAGGAATTCAGTACCAACAACAGGCACCTTGTCGAACTGATGGCTGCGCTGAATGTTGTCACTACGGGACAGATGCGGTATACCCACCTGGTAGTACTTGATAGCCTTGGTCAGGGGCTCCACATTGACCGTCTCGTCTAGCTGGTCTTTGTGGAGGAGGTCAATGAGGAAGTCCAGGGAGCGCTCGTGGACGCTCGTCTCTGGGTACAAAGACCCAATCTTCTTATAGACCTCCACGCTGCACTGACCTAGTGCTCTGAAGTGCACACACACATTATAGATTTTACAAGCTGGTAAATGTTTCTATACTGGAAGTATTGATCACAAAAAATACAATAAACACATTTGTTGTTATGCTGCTGTGGTAGACATTACTCCCAGCTGTTTGACTAGTTAGAAGATATGAGTTATATTTTAAGAACTGCAACCCTGTGGGGAGTGAGATGGGGCTGCGGAGGTAGAGGAAGGGGTTGGGACATGGGTGGTGGTGGCGGTGAGGTACGTACTGCTCGTATTTGTGGAGCGTGGCCTGCAGCAGACTGAGAGAATAGACCAGGCCTGCTGCGAAGCTAAGCTGCTCCCCAACAGCTCCCTTCAGTCCAGTCCGCTCCACACAGTTCTCATTCAAGTCAAACTTCTCTTGGGCCTGCTTACTGATGAGCTCGGCCTGGACACACACACACACACACACACACACACACACACACACACACACACACACACACACACACACACACACACACACACACACACACACACACACACACACAGAGTGTGTTTCGGATAGTTTGTGTTTAAAACAAGAGTCCCCCGTTCTAAAAGTAAGCTTCCACTGGACTTAATCCTTAAAAAATGAAAAGCAGAAATTCCACTAAAAACAGCTTGTTAAGAAAAATATAACAACGGAAGTTTTCTGTACAGTATTTACCTTGCAGATGAGCCTGGGGATGAGCAGCAACACCAGGATGCAGTCGTGGTCGCCACCATGTCGCAGGAAAGACTCGGGCATGAACGACGTCAGGAGAGACACCTGCCTGCTAGCCTGGCTCACCTCCATCTTCCTCAGCTCCATTTCAATAGCCTACGAGCATGCCCATACACACACACACACACACACACACACACACACACACACACACACACACACACACACACACACACACACACACACACACACACACTACAATGGTTACACACAGCTGACGTCTTAGGAAAGGTCAGAGTACATGTACTTTTAGTAGTCTCTGAACACATTGCATGCAACATGCATTCAAGAGTAACGTTCAATGCATTCCAACAAAACACTACACCGGCTGATTTTAATAGGACACCTTCCGGTAAATTAACAAATGAAATCATTTTGAAATCAACCATAAAACTTGGAGGACATTATATAACAGAAATCCTCCTCCTATTGCCTTGATATTCTGCCGATAGTATTTTTCAAAAATGTTTCTAGTTGCACGGCCTCAGATATTCTACAAATTGTCAACACGTCTCTTCTCTCAGGTCTCTTCTCACAGATCCTGAAAGCTGCAGTCATGAAGCCACTCAAAGAATAATCTATACACTTCACTAATGAACAATTACAGGCCCATATCATATTTGCAGCTGAACAAGTTCTTGGCACTAAACAACTGTTTTGATGTCTTCCAGTCAGGATTTTGACCAAACCACAGCATTGAGACTGCTCTTATAAAGGTCATTAATGACATCCACTTAAAAACAGACAGTGGCAGAATCTCAGTCCTGGTATTACTGGATCTCAGTGCTGCATCTGACACAGTCAACTACAGCATATTACTACATTGACTGCAAAACTGGGTGGGACTTTCTGGCACAGCACTAAACTGGTTTGAATCCTACTTAAAGGACACGGACTACTTCGTGTCTATAGGCAATTATAAATCTGAGCAGACAAAAATGACCCATGGAGTTCCCCAAGGCTCCATTCTGGAGCCTCTTCTGTTTAACATCTGTATGCTCCCACAAATTCAGATTATGGAAAACAACAAAATGTTAACATAATTATGCAGGCAAAACACAGATTTACATAACCACATCACCAGGAGACTATAATCCCATACAAGCGCTGAGTAAATGCATTGAACAAATCAACGACTGGATGTGTCAGAATTTTCTTCAATTAAACAAAGATAAAACCGAAGTAACTGATTTTGGAGCCAAGAAAGATCGATTAAAAATAAGCACTCAGCGACAAACGGTAATATTAAAAACCACAAACCAAGCCAGAAATGTTGGCGTAGTCATGGACTCAGACCTTAATTTTAATAGCCACATTAAGATAATTACAAAGTCAGCCTAATATCACCTGAAGAATATATCAAGAATTAAAGGATTCATGTCTCAGCATGATTTAGAAAAACTTGTTCAAGCATTTATCTTCAGTCGACTCGACTACTGTAATGGCAGCTTTACAGGTCTCTCTAAAGAATCGATCATACAGCTGCAGCTGATTCAGAACGCTGCTGCTCAAGTCCTTACTAAGACCAAAAAAGTGGATCACATCACTCCAGTTCTGAGGTCTTTACACTGGCTTCCCATTCGTCAAAGAATTGATTTTAAAATACTGCTCTTGGTTCATAAAGCACTGAGTGGTTTAAGGCAAAAATAAATTTCTGATCTTCTGCGACGCTATGAACCATCCGGACCTCTCAGATCGTCTGGGACAGGTCTGCTTTCTGTCCCCAAAGTCAAAACTAAACATGGAGAGGCAGCTTTCAGTTTTTATGCACCACATATCTGGAAAAAACTCCCAGAAAACTGCAGGCCTGCTGCAACTCTCAGTTCTTAAATCAAGGCTGAAGACTTCCCCATTTGCCGCTGTTTTTTTATTAAATCATATTTGAAGTTTTTGATTATCACCTTACACTGCACTGTAACTTTTACTCTCCTGTTGTATCTGCCTTTGCTTAATTTTTTTCTATCTTTTTACTTGTATTTAAATGTCTTTTTGTTGCCTTTTTATGCAACCTTGATTGCAAGATTGAATCAAGAGTCCTTGATTGGCTATGAGACACTGTTTACAAACGAGCTGCAATCTGATTGGACTTAACCCCCAGCAAGCCTGTCTGAGCTGAAGGGTTTGACTGCAGTACCAACGCAACGGCTTTCTTGCAGGTGTTTCGGTTTAATTAAGTTACTGTGTTCTGATGACTTTCAGCCGAGTGCGTCCATGGCTGTCGTGGTGATGCCAGCTGTTGAAACGCCTAAAAGACTTATATTATCTTAAATGGAATATTCAATACCGTATATATTCGTCTGGTCCTTTTTGTCCTGCATTATGTAAATTAAACGGTCGCCAACGAGAAGTATTCACATTTCTTTAAGTTACTTTTAATGTGGAGGAAAACATAGATTAGCAGAGCAGCTTAGCCTCTAATGAGGAATTTGGTATTATAACATTACAGGTTAAATGATTGAATATGGGTCACTTTCCGATTTAGGATAATGGTATAAAATACAGCTGCACTGCCAGCTGCAGTTTGTTCCCACATTATAAGAAACGTTACAAGAGGTGAATGAGTCTTGCTGAGCACAATTTAACTTACGTAAGTGGTTAGCTAGATAGTGAACACAAGTGTGTATTTAAAATTGATTAAAGTAAAATTAAAGGCTTTTAGGAGGACACTACATCTTCTGTTCGTGTTTTCAACAGCTGCTGTCACTAAAATCACCAGTTAACATGGTCTCTCGTTACACCGAAACACAGAGATAGCCCACTGAGGCAAATTTTTAATTTGTGATATTGGGCTATACAAATAAAATTGATTTGATTTGATTTGAGTCTTTCCTTTGCTAAAGGAAGGACTGTTGATTTAACGTGGCATAACGTAGAAAATTACCACAGCACCCCCAGCTGCATATCTGCTGTAGATGCATTGCCACTGCTTTATTACTGCACAGTGCTAAAAACACAGATGAACAATTAGTCTACAACTAAGCACAGTGTTGACCAGTGGTTTTGATAGTCAACCAGTTGAATATTCTGTGAAACCCCTAGTGAGCACTTGTGCATGCATGTCTGCATACAATCAAGCACACAATCACAAAGACACAAAGACGCAGCAAAAAGTAAAATTGTCTCACAAATAATATTCAGTCACAAGAGGGATTCAATTTTACAGGCGACTGCACTGAGAACGACTCATGCTGCAGCAGAGAGGGCTTTTTCAGGGGCTGACCTTGGCATAGGCCTTTGTCTCAGCAAACTTAATCTTGAAATCGAACATCTCCGCCGGTGGCTGCTGCTGCAACTCCGCTGAGGCTTCCTGCTGGCTGGTCAGCTCTCTGTTCACATCCTTCAAGGGCAAGATCATAGGAGTTATTGGTGTGGAAAAGGCATACTTTTATGCAGGGCTTTCCAATATAATAATATTGGGATGGCCATTCCAAGAAAACTAACTGCTAGCCAAGCAAACATTTTGGTTGCTGTGATGTCCTCTGTTGCTCAATGTAGTGTTAAAAAAAATGAACAAATAAATCTATTTTCAGAGGCCCTGAAAGCATTTCTATGAACTACAACGGTGACTACTTGCACATATGAGCAAAGAGAGAATCACAGCTCTGGCCTTACCTGCAGATGAGCAGTGAGCTCCCGATACTTCTTAATGGTTTGTTGATAGTCAGCTACAGTCTCCTGGGCCGCCTCCACCCGTTTCTCTGCCTCACGGACCCGGGCCGCACCAAGGTCCAGCATCTCCCTAAGCTCCAGCTCTGTCTCCCTAGCATTCTCCTGGAGCTCATCATTCATCTCATTGATGGCTTCCTGCAGGAAAAGGAAAATGACGCATTGACAGGGACAACTTGTTTATTTGTTCTCTAAAACTCCTTGATTTAATTCATAGTGGCAGGGGGCTGTAGCATATCCCTGCAGGCACTGCTCAGAGGACAGGGAAACACCCTGGAGAGGTCTTTAGTTCACCATAGTTTCCACATTCAATCACTCACACTCTGTACAAACCCATTGAGTAGCTTGTGATTTCCAATTCACACAACATGCATGACTTTATACTTTGGGAGAAGAAGGGTCAGATTCGTACACTTGCTTGTGATGTTAACCGCTAAGCCACCATGCTGCCCAGCAGGGTTAAGCCTTTGATAAAACCCTTTAATCAGACAACCCAAGCTGCCAACGTTGATTAACAGCCTGTTCCTATTCAAGGCAATAGCCCTTGAGTGAAGTGCAAGGGTTAGAATTGGTTATGTCTGTATACATACTAACACTCGTAATAACAACTTTGTACAAACTATTTATTTGTACAGCACTTCTGAACATGTTTACTGTGCAATAGCTATGCATAATTTCCATCTGTACAATTTTTTTTATTTATATTCAACTTCTTCTTGAACTTGAACCTCCATTTTGCACTTGTTGCTGTGAATATGCTGATTGTTCAACAATTGTTCCGCTCATTTTGTACAAAATCATTCATACCACTGCTGTTCATGTGAATACTCCTTGATTGCTGCTGTAGGCATGTATATGTATGTTTACATGTATGTATGTACGTATGTTTACATGTATGTATGTAAAGTACATTGTTCCTTCTGACTGAAGACAAACTCCTTGTATGTGTAAAAGCATTCTTAGTCAATAAAGCCTTGATTCTGAGGATTGACAGACAAAGGAGTCCAGTTTTAACAGTAATCCAACATTGGTGACAGCGAAGCGGACACCAGAGGGCAGTGCATATTCAAAGACCTCATGTCTGTGATCAAATAGTGAAGAATCAACATGCTCTACTCAGTCTTATAGTTCTTATCTGGGTGCTGGATCGTCAAAGTGAGCATCCAAAAACTGAGAACATGGAGAGCACCCCAATTTCCTTATTTTATTGCAGTGCGCCTGCTTCAAGCAGACACCCTTCTGCAGTGTGCAAAATGGCAATTGGAAAAAAGGCACTAATATATACAGTATATATATACAGTATATATATATATATACAGTATATACAGTGTGTATATATATATATATATATATATATATATATACAGTATATATATATACTGGCTCATAAAGAATTTACTCGACTAACTGGATTATATATATATATATATTTCAGCAATAAAATAAAGAAATTGGTGTGCACTCCATGTTCTCAATTTTCTCATGTGTGTGATGAAATAACTCAGCATATAGATACACCTTAATAGTCATAAACTCGGAAGGTACATAATCATTCATTGCTAGTAATTCCTATCTAAACTGTCAATGAGATTACCAGTGACCAAAATCTGAATTTCTTTTTTTGTTTTTGCTCATATTTTTCTGCCTTTGCTGTCAACAGGTGGCAGAGAGGTTTGGAATTAAGGAGTCTTTATCCCTCATGAGGATAAGGAGATATTTGTAGTATCGCTGGTGAGTTTGCAGTACCCAGTCCTCATGCACTTCCTGAATCTACATAATACAGTGATGTATGTAAGGCTGGCAATGGAGTATTTCACTCACCAGGTCTCCAACGGTCTCCCTAAGCTCCCTGACCTTCTCCTCCAGATCCAGATTCCTCTCAGTGAGGGTCTCGACCATCTCCTCCGCCCCCAAGGCTGCATCCACCTGAAAAAGACAGCCCAGCATCATTACCATGGTCATCATCAGAACAAGCACTGGTTCTTATCGACATCTGAAACAGAAATAACACAATCAAACAGGGTTTGGGGGCCCCGTAAAGTTAAGAGTCAGTTTGGGGGGCCCCATAAAGTTAAGAGTCAACTGGCATTATTTAGCTTTTAGCTTCAAATCGGATATTCCAAATCTGATATTCCAAATCCATCAGGGCAGAACCATCCACAGTCAAAACATGTACCCATTCATTCTCTGTTTATGCCTATGACCACTTTAACTCACATGCAAGGTTTTGGAGCATGGGAAAAAAATCATACATGAACACAGCAACAAGTAATACACACAAATGGCCATGATCAATCCTATGACCCTGTCACTGTGAGACAAAAGTGCTCACCAACAGGCCAAATCTATTTGCTGCTTATTCTGCTGTTCTGTTCAATACACCTGTCTAAGGGTTTGAGACCCAGTCAGCATTTATGGATCCTGTTTTAGGACTCATCATGTTAGCGGCATTGTCTCACTTTCTTCTTCTTCTTTCAGCTTATTCCCTGTTTCTCAGGGGTCAACACAGTGGATTTTATTGTTTCCATCGGTACCCTGTGAGGGCACAGCACCAATAGTGGCCATTATTAACCCGGGCCTCAACCGATCCGGTATGGAGCCTCGACCGATCCGGTATGGTCTTGTCAATCCACATACTGATTTGGCAAAATGTGACATCGGATGCCATTCCTGACACACAACCTCGAACCCTACGGACGGGGGCGCAGGTAAAGCACGGGACGCCATCCCGGTATTCATGGACTTGCGCTCATGCCTGTCACCACTGCATTGTCTCACTTTAAAAACTCCTAATACTGATGAGTGTCTGACCTATTTGAAATCTGACATACAGTGGGTATAAAAAGTCTACACACCCCTGTTTTTGTTATGTAAAAAAATGAAACCAGGATAAATCATGTCAGAACTTTTTCCACTTTTTTTGAAGTCGCAACCTATGAAAATAAAGTGGAAAAGCAATCAGAAAAATTCCAGGGGGAAAAAAATACAATACTTACAATAACATGGTTGCATAAGTATGCAAACACCTAAACTAATACTTTGTCAAAGCCCCTTTTGATTTTATTACAGCACTCAGTCTTTTTGGGTGAGAGACTATCAGCTTGGCAGATCTTGACTTGGCAATATTTTCCCACTCTTGCAAAAATGTTCTAGATCCGTCAGATTGCAAGGGCATCTCCTGTGCACAGCTCTCTTCAGGTCACCCCACAGATTTTCAATTGGTTCAGGTCTGGACCTTTCCAAGACATCGATCTTGTTTTGGTGAAGCCATTCCTTTACGGATTTGGATGTATGCATTGGGTTCGTTGTCATGCTAAAAGGTGAAATTCCTCTTCGTCTTCAGTTTTCTAGCAGATGCCTGAAGGTTTTGTGCCAAAATCGATTGGCATTTGGAGCCACTAATGATTCCCCCCACCTTGACTAAAGCCCCAGTTCCGGCTGAAGAAAAGCAGCCCCAAAGCCCGATGCTGCCTCCACCATGCTTCACCGTGGGTCTGCTGTAGTTTTGGTGATGTGCTTTGTTGTTTTTGTACCAGACATACCTCTTGGAATTATAGCCAAATAGTTCAACGTTCAACCTTTGGCTCATCAGACCTCAACACATTTTTTCCACATGGTTTTGGGAGACTGGATGTATCTTTTTGCAAAATTTAGCCAGCCTTGGATGTTCTTTTTTTTCATGTGAAAAGGCTTCCGTCTTGCTACCCTACCCCACAGCCCAAACATATGAAGAATATGGGAGATTGTTGTCACATGTAGGGAGCAGCCCTGTGATGGCCTAGTGGCCTGTCCAGGTTGTCTCCCCGCCTGCCGCCCAATGACTGCTGAGATAGGCTCCAGCATCCCCGCGACCCAGAGAGCAGGATAAGCGGTTTGGATAATGGATGGATAGATGTAGGGAGCAACCAGGACTTGCCAGAAATTCCTATAGCTCCTTTAATGTTGCTATAGGCCTCTTGGTAGACCCCCTGACCAGTTTTCTCCTTGCCCGCTCATCAATTTTGGAGGGACGTTCTGTTCTTGGTAATGTCACTGTTGTGCCATATTTTCTCCACTTGATGATTGTCTTCACTGTGTCCCATGGTATATCTAACGCCTTGGACATTCTTCTGTACCCCTCTCCTGATCAATACCTTTCAACAATGAGATCCCGCTCATGCTTGGTAAGCTCGTTGTGGACCACGGCTTTTGCAGTCGGATGCAACCAGGAAGATGTCGGGAAAATGCAACAGGAACAGCTGACCTTTATTTGGGCTTAATCACAGTCACTTTAATTGATGGCAGGTGTATACTAACTACTATTTAACATGAATTTGAATCCATTCCATCCATTATCCAAGCTGCTTATCCTAATTAGGGTCGCGGGATGCTGGAGCCTATCCCAGCAGTCATTGGGTGGCAGGCGGGGAGACACCCTGGACAGGCCGCCAGTCCATCACAGGGCCAACACATTCACACCTAGGGACAATTTAGTATGGCCAATTCACCTGACCTACATGTCTTTGGACTGTGGGAGGAAACCGGAGCACCCGGAGGAAACCCACGCTGACACGGGGAGAACATGCAAACTCCGCACAGAGGATGACCCCCCAAGGTTGGACAACCCCGGGGTTCGAACCCAGGACCTTTTTGCTGTGAGGCAACCACGCTAACAACTGTACCACCCAATGAGTTTGAATGTGATTGGCTAATTCTGAACACAGCCACATCCCCAATTATAAAAGGGTGTGCACACTTATACAACCAGGTTACTGTAAGTTTTGCATTTTTCTTTTTTTCCCTAAAATGTTTCTGATTGTTTTCCACTTTATTTCTATAGGTTGCAATAGAAAAAAAAAGAAAAAAAAAGGAAAAGTTCTGACATGATTTATGTTGGTTTCATTTTTTTACATCACAAAAACCTGCCATTTTAACAGGGGTGTGTAGCGTTTTATATCCACTGTATGCTTCATAATCTGGTGGCCGCAATTTGGTATGATGCACCTCTGAAGATATCTGTGGGACTGGGACTGCATAGTTGAATTCCTAATTTTCAACATGGTATTTCCATTAACTTGATTTGCATCGTGTCTCTTCTGTGGTTAGTGTAAAGTCAGCCCTCAGCCAATCACAATGTCTGGTGCGCACCGCCAGTTGACAATACAGTAATGTGGTTTCAGATCTGACCTGTTCTTTGAGCTCATCGATGGTCCTCTCCGCCAGCTTCACTTCCTCCTGGAGTTTCTCTCTCTGACCCCTCAGCGTGTCCAGCTCCACGTTCTTCTTCTCCATCTGCTTCTGCAACTTCACATGTTCCTGCTTTTCCGATGCCGACAGGTCCCGCATCCTGGCCACGTGGAGAAACGTTATAAATGGATACCATCACGTAATATGTTATAATCCGCAACATCAATGGGCACACGTGTTTGTGACACACGTGCACACACCTGCTACTAGACACAGTCCAGTCCACCTCATTGAATCCAATTCAGTCCAGTGTCTGATCGTCCCATATTTAGAGAACTGACTACAAAATTGTCTATAAAACGCACACAGTAATTTTGTGTTTCAATCATCACATCACATATAAACCTATAAGTCAGAGTACGATAATATAATATTGAGGTGGAAATTTACATACTGAGATTCTTTATCTCAATATTAGCTGACTGGCTGAATAAATGATAAATATCTAAGTTTTCTTCATTAATCCCCTTGGGGAAATTCAGTTACTGCAAATCAACCCATCCTAGCTGTGATCTGTGTAGCTAAGAGCAGTGGGCTGCTGCTTCATGCAGCACCGGGGGACCAACTCCAGTTCTTTTCCCACTGCCTCGCTCAGGGGCACAGACAGGAGTATTAACCCTAACATGCATGTTTCTTGTTGATGGTGGGGGAAACTAGAGCACCTGGAGAAAACCCACCACAGACACGGGGAGAACATGCAAACTCCTGACAGAGGACCACCTGGGATGACAACCCCGGGGTTTGAACCCCGGACCTTCTTGCTGTGAGGCGATAGCGTTAACCACTGGGCCACTATGCCGTCCCAAATAAATAAATAAAATAAAAATAGATTTTAGCAGCTGGGCAAATCACAGGAGCAGCCAGGAAGAGTTCCTGGAGCAGGTTTCATGTGTACTGTGTACTAGGAGGTTGCACTCTCTAAACACCAGGTCTTGCTGTTGTGTAATTGTTTCACACTTCTATTTTAGCTTGCAAGCAAGTTGAAATAAAAATTTGTGGAAAAAAAAAACAAAAACATACCGGACCAGCGCTTCCTTCAGTCTGCCATTTTGTTCTTCCAGCTGCTTGACATGGTAACTAGAAGCAGCTCCATCTGAGCCTGGAGAGGACCCGTGAAAATGGAGTCAGCTGTGTAATGTCTACAAAATGGGATACTTCTACACAGCAGGGCATGAAATAAAAGAAAAGAGCTTTTCTTTCAAACCATGTACCAGGCCAAAGGAAATAAAAAGGATTTATGAGTTTGCCTTGCCAAATCGAAGACAGCCTGGCCATAATTTCAATTACATAAATGGTATCCAAAGGAAATGAATTGAGTGCAACTGGACTTGGTATAGAGACTCTTTTCATTCAATGCGATACAGATTTTTAAGATGGCTTTTATGGATTGAAAGTTTCATTTACTTCTGCTATGTAAACAGTGGATAAAAAGGCAATGCCTTTTAGCATGACCCAGCAATATCATTTTTTCCATTACCAAGAAAAATAAGAGTTGTTCCTTGATTGACAACCTTTAAAAAAATCGTTTACGTCAAACAAAACTACTACCTTTCTCCTCGATCTCATGTTTGAGGATCTCCAGGTCCATGGTGAGCTCATCCACCCTCTCCTTTAGGGAGTCCGCCTCCTGCTGCAGAGACTCTGCTCTCTCCTCTGCCATCTCCTTGTCCAGGGTGGCCATCTCTATGGCATCCGCTGTGTCAGCCATCTCCTCCATGTAGTGCTCCTTGGCCTCCAGGGCCTCTTTGGCCTCCTACAAAATTTGGAGGCAATCTTTCTTCCGATGAAGCCTTAAGAGATGTTTGTGCTACCCTCCTGGACTACTGTGGGTCTGTGTTTTGTGGAGTTGAGGTGTTACGACCAGAAGGTGAGGATTACAAAGGGGGGGAGATCCCTTTGATGCCTGCCTTCTGAGAGTCAAGATTGTTTTTCTATATTCAAAGTTGACAGCTGTGCTGGCTCTGTTTGTCATCCAACTATCCATCCATCTTACATCTTAAGATGTCTGAATTTGCCCCATCTTCATTTGTCTACCCATTCATTTGTCTATATTACATGGCTAATAGTTATATTTTCATTTAAATTCTATTCATCTGTCATCCATCAACCCATCCATGTGCCAAAGCATTCACCAGCCCTTTATTTGCTTGCCCACACATCCATTGCTCATCCAACACATTTTGACTCAACCACCCAACAAACCACCAATCCATCAACCTAAATATCATTCACCTCACCCATTCATTCCTTCCTTTATTCGTTCATCAGTCCATCTTCTCACACATCCACCAAGTATACAGTACGTCTAACCAACCATCAATCCAACCACCCATCCTTTTACAATCTAACCATCTACCTGACAAACTACCTATCCATTTATCAATCCATCCATCCACTGATTGAACTGTCCAGCCAAGTATTCATCAACTCCTCCTTTCATCTGCTATTTACATATCCTTCCATCTGCCATTCTTCTACTAATCCACTGACCCAGCTATTCTCCCATTCAGCCATACATCCATCTTAATGTCCATCAATTCCACCATTCATTCCTCCATCCATCTCCTAAACTTTCCACCATCCATCCATTTAACTCTCCCTCTCTTCCACCCTCCCTCCCTCTTTACCTTCTTGGCCTCTTTGAGTTGCTTCTGCAACTCAGCCTGCTGCTCCTGCATCTTGGTCCTCCACTCCTGGAGCTGCTCCAGCTGGATCTTGTGTTTCTCCAGCTCCTTCAGCTTGGCCTTGTCCTCAGTCCGCTTCATCCTCAGTGTCTCCAGTTTCTCCTCCAGGTCTTTCACTTGGGCACGCAGTGCCTCCTCCTCCTAACCGGACATGAGGTAAGGGGCGGAGGTGCCAGAGGAATGGCAGAGATAACGAGAAGTGAAAAGCGGAGGGCGGATGAGGGGTTAGATGAGTGAGAAGAGGCAACAGGAAGATGATAAAAAGATGGAGAGAGATGGAAAGAGCTCGGAGAGTTTGATTCCAAAATAAGAGATTGGCAGTAGCGGAAGGAGATAGGACGGAAGAACGGAGGAGAGATGGTGGGATGAGTGATGGGTGTGAGAGAGAGAGAGAGAGAGAGAGAGAGAGTAGAAGTCAGACAGGTTGAACACACGTTGTTACTGGGCTCTGGTTGTAGCAGGACTAATCACATATCAGAAAATGAAGTAAATCTAACATGCCTGTGGAAACCTTTAGATCTGTTCCGTTACATCCGACCTCTTTCATTCTTTTCTTCCTTTATTGCCTCCTTTAGATTTTTTTTTTATCGCTTTTGTAATAGCAAACAGGATGTTGGAGTGTACAAAGTTGTTCCATCTCCTGGCTTCAACATCTAAACGTCACTGGATAACAAAGGTAACGGGACAAATCTAAAGCTTTTTTGTTTTGTGGAAGAACACGTCTCATCTCTGTGCACATCAGTGAGTGTTTCAACCTCAGCGTGAGAACACCTCCTAGGCTTACATAACAAACCACACACAGGCAAAACCTTACCTTTAGCGAAATCCTTGCAAAATAATATGTTATACCCGCCAATGCAAACACACACAAATACACACCAGAACCAATTAAAAGACGGTCACACCCTTGAGTTTCAAGATGTTAGTGTGAAAGAAAAACAACACTTCAAAATCAAGTGCGCCCCAGCCACCGCACCTGCGTTTCCATGGTGACATCCTCCTGAGAAAACATGGGTGAGACTGATTATCAGCCCTGAGGTCTGACACAAGATGCCGACTGTCATTTACTACATGTTAAAGAAGTAATCGAAGGAAAAAAGGATTTGAGTTAAGACCATTCTGTCAATAAGAGCTCATTTTAAAACAAAAATTACTTTGTTCTTCAATTCAGTTCAAAGAAAATAACATATTGGGATGCAGCAATATCATTTTTTCACTGCGGATATCGATTCAGAAATATGAATATTCAAGTTTCAGCCGATAACAAGCAGCGATATCCATTACCTGTGCTCAGCAGTGCAGACTTAGACTATTACTTTGGGTTCATCGTGCAAAATAGGTGAGATAGTTTTTTCCATCATTAAAGAAATACAAACTTCCATGTGCCAAAAATGCCAAGTCAAACCATTTTGCTTTTATTTTTGACAAGTTACTCATTGATTTTGCATTGCGTTTTAGTCTTGGTGAAATTTCCAATTCCAACACTCCATTTTAGCCCGGTATCGGGCTAATATCCGATACCAATATCAGTATTGGTGCATCTCTAATAACATAAGGTGAAAACAGTTGCACATTATTACTGGACATGAAACAACCCACATTGTTGTCCCTTGTATACACTTTAATTTGCTGTGGTCAATATCAAGCGTCTCCAAGTAACTAAATTATGCTGAGTAAGACTAAATCCCTAAAGTGTAAACCATAACGTTCCCCGGTTCTGACCTTGCTGGGGACAGGAGGTGGAGGGACCCCTGGAGAGTGCAGGGTGGGGATAACAGGGGGGGCCAGGGGGGTCTGGGCCGGGGTGCTGGGCTCACTGCTGCTCATCTCTCCGGCCGAGGCGGATGCCGACCCTGAGGCAGCCGCCTTGGAGGCGGCGCTGGCCCCTGCAGGTCGGCTGGGCTGAGGAGGGCAAAAAGAGGGAGGTAAGGGACCGGATAAAATAGACACGAAGACGAAGTGGAATCTTAATAGATCACAGGAAAAAATAAATAAAAAATACAGCCAAAGACAAGCCCTCGACAACATCACACAGGTTGGAACTGCAACAAAAGAACTGAAATATAACCAAGGGAGAATGTGCAAATGATACATAAATGATACATAAAAGCAAGCGCAACAATGGAAATCCCAATTCATCCAAATGACAGTGGAGAAGACAGAAGGAAAAGAGCACAGGATGCTTGGATATTTTAATGACTGTCAAGAAAATTGGCACTAGTGAGGCTGTAAATACTGATGGGGTGTAAAGAAATATCAGCGATGAACCTACAGTATGTCGGTAAGGAACATGTTGGTGAGATAAACCCAAAATGTTCCATTCGTCACATGAAAGGTCAAAATGGATTTATGATAAGGTGGATAATCTGTTGATGCACTGCAACTACGCTGTTGGCATCACACACAGCTGCACGCACACATAGACACATACATATACACACAAAAATGCAGACATGAAAGCATACACACACACACACACACACACACACACACACACACACACACACACACACAACTGAGTTAAAGAAATACAAGCGTAAACGGATTAAAAACAGACTAAGCCAAACTGGTGAAAATACGAAGCCCTGGGAAATAAGACTGCTGGGAAATAAGACTGGGCTCACCTTGGGCCTTCTGGTAGTGGTCTGGTAGAGGAGAGGAGAGGAGAGGAGAGGGGAGGAGAGGAGAGGAGAGGAGAGGAGAGGAGAGGAGAGGAGAGGAGAGGAGAGGAGAGGAGAGGAGAGGAGAGGGGAGGAAAAAGACAGGATGGCAGATGAGGAAGAGAGGAGGAAAAGGGCAGCAGAGCGAAGGGCAGGGTGAAGAGAGAAGGGAAGGAGACAGACAAACAGCCAGGGTTAGTGAGTCAGGGTAAAGTTCTTGATAAAAAACAAGGAAAGAAAAAAGGGATATCAGCATACGAAAGCACAAGATGACTTGATGGCGTCACTAAATGACCCTAACCTCGTCTGAACAGACCCCGTTTCTGATCAACTACAAAAACCACAGAGCACACCATGAGAGACTTGTTCCACCACTTCAACGGGATGCGTTCGCTTGTAAGGCTCTTGGCCACATATTCTGAGGACAACCCATCAAAACAACCTGCTTGATGCTGCATCTTTCCCCCTTAAAGGTCCCATGAAACAGCATTTCGAGCACGGTAAACTCCGGTGCTGCAACGTCCATTAGAATGAAATGCAACGTGTGGGGGGGGGGTTGTTGTGGGGGGAGGGAGTCTGATTTGACTAACAGTCAATAAAGGCTGGGCATCTTTAGAAGAACGTGAACAGCGATATGCTAACGGCTAGTTTCAAGTTTGGCGGTAGAAGATCATTCGTCTTCTCTCAATCTCCCAATTCATTGGACACTTTTGTTAATTATTACAATTATAAGCACAAATATAAAACCAAATATATATATTCCCCTTTTTCTCCCCAGTTGTATCCGGCCAATTACCCCACTCTTCCGAGCTGTCCCCGGTTGCTGCTCAACCCCCTCTGCCGATCCGGGGAGGGCTGCAGACTACCACATGCCTCGTCCCATACATGTGGGGTCGCCGGCCACTTCTTTTCGCCTGACAGTGAGGAGTTTCACCAGGGGGATGTAGCGCGTGGCAGGATCACGCTATTCCCCTCCGAACAGGCACCCCGGCCGACCAGAGGAGGCGCTAGTGCAGCGACCAGGACACATACCCACATCTGGCTTCCCACCCGCAGACACGGCCAATTGTGTCTGTAGGGACGCCCGACCAAGTCAGAGGTAACACGGGGATTCGAACCGCCGATCCCCATGTTGGTAGGCAACGGAATAGACCGCTATGCTACCCGGATGCCCCTAAACCAAAATATTTAAGTGAATTTCTAGTGCACATTGTTGAAAAAAAAATTTTTTTTCATGGGACCTTTAAAGGACCTAGCAATGTCCTACACTGGGAAACCATCATCAGATCACAAAACACCACTCATATGGTTCTGCCGTTCCTCTTTTTATTCCTTTCTTTCATCTGATCTACTCTTCTCTCATTCTGGAAGGTCTCTGTGGCCATGTAATCACGCCCACATGTCCATTACCTCAGACCCGGCAGGGGCACGGTGACTGGTACCGCCGGTGCCATTCTAAATGGCCTCATTGTGTCTTTGTGGACACAGAAGATCTGGTTCGTGCGAGCCGGTCTGCGTGATCCCGATTCTACTCTGCTGTGTTTCTGAACCCCGCTGAGCGCGGTAGGTCATTATCTTGCTAGGCTGAAGGGGGTAGGACATTCAGCAGGCTACACATGGCCTGGATAAGCATGTGCAGGAACACACACCAACTCCCACTTGTCATCTTATTTCTAACCAGCCTCAGGCCAAACACTGACTGGAAGTTCTTGACGTTTACCCGACCTGAAGTACCAGAAGGGTGGGATTTGCGCCACAGAACAATGACATCTAAACGTTTGGAAAGGGGACAGGAGATACTTGGCACTCATTTTTAATATACTTCTCCGGGTTTAGTATCTAACTCTGGCAATACCAAGCAGATTCAGACGGCACGCTACGAGTCAGCTGACGGGCTTCTTGACCAAGTCTGGTACACAGACCCATCTCCTCTTTTTATCCTCCCTGAGCAATTCCCTTAAATCCGTTTTTCCAACTTACAGCCCCCCCCCTCTCTCTCTCCTCATCTTCCACTGTCCCCTTTACTGCCTATGCACCCTGATTCTTTTGTCACACACCCAAAGCCTTGGTCAGTTAGCTTTCTTTATTGGATTAGCGCTGGACCATTCAGCAGAAATTAGCCAAAACTAACAGCAGCAGCACCAAATCAGTGCTGACAGCCCGCTAAGCCGCAGTATTCAACATGACAACCCATTCCTAAATCACATTAGGTGTCACCTACCAAGCAGACCTGCAATAAAGAGGCAAATGAATTCGCTTCTCCCTGATGGGGAAAAATGCAAACCAGGTAAAATGCGAAGCACCGACGAGCTATATTAATGTATGGAAAGTCATGCAGGCAAATCAATAAGTGTAAACTAAGACCGTAAAGAGGTGCTGTGAATCAGCAACCACAAACACTTAAGAGAAAAACTAAAAAAGACGAGACAAACGATGAGATGGCATGGTACGACGAGCCACATATATATATATATATATGGGTGAGTCTCCCTGGATCGCTATCCTGCAAAGGGGGACATCACACATGTCTTTGCATGGTAACAAAGCAGCAATCCCTCCCTGCGCCCTTTAACAGAACGAGGCAGGAGTTTTAGTCCTGGACAGTGGTGTCTATGATGGCTCTGTCAGGGTACAGTGACCAGACGGACGGATGGATGGATGGAGGACAACAGCAGCAACAAGAGCAACATTCATCACGGATAGAGGCATCAGATGGTTTTGCTGTACCTTCCGGAGTGCTGGAGTCTGTCTCATCATATTTGCAAAAGAAGAAGACACACACACACACACACACAAAGTCACAGTCACAGTAAGATAAACACACACAGTTACACACACACACACAAGCACAAACACACCGAGGCGATGAAACGCGCAAAGGTACTCGATTCCCCCAAAGTGCCAAAGCTGGGTTTAGGCCGAACAGACAGACAGATAGACAAGACAGGTAGACAGACAGACAGGTAGGTCAGACAGACAGCCAGTCCGACACGCGGCCGGGCAAGACAGATGGACGGACAGCAGAGAAACCACAGCCGCTCTCGGCTCCGCTCAGGCTGGGAAGCTGCAGCAGTGCAAATGGCCGCGGCTCTTTTCCCAGGCTCCCTCCCTCCCCTCCCCTCCCCTCCCCTCCTCGCTATAGTCCTCTCTTTTATGTCCTTTCCGCTGGCTTGCCAGGCAGCACCAGGCCTCTTTCATAATCCAGGACGTCTCGGCGCAGTGTGCTGGAGCATGGCGCTCAGCCGCTTCCCTGCCTTTCTGCTCTGATGAGGACGCGGTGCATCCCGCTGCCACAGCGTCTGACGAGCCGCCGTTCACAGGAATCCTCCCCACTCCCCTCCGCCGCTCACTCTCTATCGCCTCCTCTCTCTCTCTCTCTCTCCCTCTCTCTCCTCCCTCCCTCCTCTTAATGTGATTTTTTTTTTTTTTTGGAGGGGCCGGCTGAGCCAATGCCCTGCTATAAAATGATGTCACTGCACAAGCTCTTCCCCTTCCCCAACCTGGCAACCCGGCAGCCCACCCACTCTTCTGCACTTTTCTAGCACAAATAGGTGGATGAGAGAAGGGTGGTGGGGGGGGGGGGGCTGGTGTGGTTGAGAATGTGTGTGAGTGTGTGTGTGTGTGTGTCTGTTGGGGTTGACAGAGAATGGGGCACTATTAGTACGACAATAGAGGGAGGGAGGGGGAGCAGAGATAGATAGAGACAGAGAGAGAGGCGGGGAGAGAGGGGGGGGGAGAGGGAGGGAGAGAGGGGGAGAGGGAGAGGGGGGAGAGAGAGAGGGGTGAGAGAGAGGGAGAGGGAGAGAGACAGAGGGAGGGGGAGGGGGAGAGACAGAGGGAGGGGGAGGGGGAGAGAGGGAGAGTGACAGGGATTGTGTGAAAAAAGAAAAAGGGGAAAGAGAGAGGCAGGGTGATCGGAGGCGATGGGATCAGAGGATGGAGGGGAAGGCATCTGGGGTGGAGCGGGTTAA
Source organism: Lampris incognitus (assembly GCF_029633865.1). Classification (NCBI taxonomy): domain Eukaryota; kingdom Metazoa; phylum Chordata; class Actinopteri; order Lampriformes; family Lampridae; genus Lampris; species Lampris incognitus. The sequence continues at coordinate 36,566,963 of NC_079226.1, forward strand.
ACTGGTAGCAGCATTGATGCAAGCATGCAAGCCTTCCCCGTATCCTAGCAACGCCTCCCTAATCCTTCCTATGGGCTCATTACAACGAGATTTGCACAAAAAAAAAAAACAACAACAACAACAACAGGGCTGCTGAAGATGTATATATGATTGTGTATGTGGGTACCAGTACTACAAACTTCCTTCTACCATTTTATCATCAATGTTATGCATCTTGCAACGTAGCGACTCAAAAGAAATTAAAGGAAATTCCAAATTTTAAAAAAATGCATCGTCACCGCGAAAGCAGCTTTATCACAAAAAGCATCTCTAGTCTAAAAAAGCAGTTATTAAGCTAATTTAGGAATAAATAGCCCTGCTGACCCCGAGAGGCGTGTGGCGTGGTGTCGTGACATGTCTCTGAGCCCGTGTTAATCTGCCTCCCCGTGCCAGCAGCTCAGCGGGAGAAGAAAAGCATCTAAGAGGAATACCTCAGCGGGATACTCTTGTTTGGCCGGAGCTGTGCACGGGAAATACTCACGTGGGTTAACATACGGACACGAGTCTGGCTGAGGTTGAGGGGGAAAGTGAGACGGTGCAATAAATTCATAGAAAATTAACATGTGGGTGCAGCAATGGAAGTCGTAAATCTTGTATTTTGTGTGCATGACAGGTGCTGAGCAATTGATTACAGCAAAAGCGATTTAAAAAATTGCCTGGTAAATAAAAGTTTCATTAAATAATAATTATAATAATGATAAATCAGAAGACAGACTAGACTGCTGGACCAGAGAGGAAAACATGTTTTCATGTATCCATTACAGAGCAGCTCAGGGAAATCTGTCCTGTTTAAAAATTGAGCAGCATCTCTCTCTCTCTCACTCTCTCTCTCACTCTCTCACTCTCTTGCTCTCTCTGTCTCTCTTGCTCGCTCTCTCTTGCTGTCTCTCTCACTCTCTTGCTCACTCTCTGTCTCTGTCTCTGTCTCTCTCTCCATCTTTCTCGCTGTCTCTCTCTCACTCTATCTCTCTCGCTCTCTCTCTCTCTCTCTCTCTCTCTCTCTCTCTCACTCTCTCGCTGTCTCTCTCTCACTCTATCTTTCTCTGTCTCACTCTCTCTCACTCTCTTGCTCTCTCTCAGTCTCTCTTGCTCGCTCTCTGTCTGTCTCTCTCTCCATCTCTCTCTCGCTGTCTCTCTCACTCTATCTCTCTCGCTCTCTCTCTCTCTGTCTCGCTCTCTTTCTATCTGTCTCTCTCACTCTATCTCTCTCGCTCTCTCTCTCTCTGTCTCTCTCTCTGTCCCTCTCGCTCTCTGTCTCTGTCTCCCTCTCTCCATCACACACTGTCTAAGTGCTACGCCCAGAGGAGGGCTGTCGGCAGAGAGGTAGGAGGGAGCCAAAGATGACGACATGTAGGGCTGTATCAGGTTCCAGCTTCACCACCAGATGCAGCGAAGAGCCACTGCCTACGTGAGCACGGCCTTTAGCCCTGCAGATCTGCCCCCATCAGGGCAGAGAGGGGTTGGATTACTGCAGTAGCAGCACCAGGAGCGGTTCAGTAGAGCTTACTTAACTGTCTTTTTGGCAAAATGGTGGTGGTTCAATATTTCTGAAATACTCGAGGAAACAAGAGGGAGCGCTTGATTTGTACTAACTCCAGAGCAATGCAGCGAATGCCAGAAAGCGTAGACAATGATGGAAAAGCACCACAGAATAACTTTAGATGGGTTTCCTGAGACTGACGGGCTGAGCGCCATGTGAAGTATCCTCTGAGGTAAGCGCCACCCATCTGGCACTCTTTGTAGATTAAAACAAACGTTTGTTGTTTGTTTGTTTTTTGCAGGTCTGGATTTCGCCAATGTCTTAAGCCTTTTCAAGTGTCTGTAAAGTAAATAATACCCACTTCTTGCAGCTCAAATATTTTAAAAAATGCCAATGTCTGATTTGATCAATTCTTAACCCACACCAACTAAAATGTATAAGTATCCTATAAATAACTAGCCACCCCAAATATCCATCCACTGTGAACCTTTTACAGACTAGGTAGCCCTCCATCAAAATTCTGAGTTAAGCTCTTGGAGAAAACATCCAGAACTTTTCCTGCATATATTGAGTCACTCTCTTCTGCATCCGCTGAAGTGCTTGGCCTCGTGACATTCAGTGTGCAAAGCCATCAGTCTGATCTGGTCTGTCTGACCAGGGTTTCTAAGCGTCCTTGGATGCAGACTAAACCCATTTCCTGAGGTCCACGGACTGCAGGAGGAACAGTGCGCAGGATGACACTGATCATAGCTGACCTGGCAGGAAATCTATACTGCTCAGCTGGGCTCTCTCCGTGTTAAGTCCCCCACCGGCAGAGGTGGGCGGGGGGGGGGGGGGGGGGGATGGGGTGGATTCTACTTCCTTCACATCACCGAGCTTGACCTCTCTAGCCGTTATTGCACATTTGCGAGGCTGCATGTCGTAGCTCAGGTCTGCGGGTTACTGAACCGAGGACGGCGAAAGAGCAGTGGACAGCGAGTGCAGCCCACGCGAGGAACCCCCCCACCCACCCCCCACCCCACCCATACAGCAGCTTGAAATGAAGTGTTTACAGGCCACCCAAGGCACAGACAGCAGAGTGGCAGATGAGAGCCTGGGAGACACAGAAACTAACCGGATGTACAGGTGGTAGGAAATATGTGAGTGTGTGTGGGGGTGGGTGGGGGCGGCTATGGAGGATGTAGAAGGCGTGACCTTTGTCCTCGACTATGTGAAAGAATCTCACATCTCGCACCGGCATGGAAACAGAAAAACTGCTACTACCAATGAGAATGAACAGCTTTCAGAACTGTGGGTTAATGGAGAATGGAGGAGGTTTGACTGGGGTGAGGCGGGGCGGCGGCGAGGCTCTGTTGCCATGCAGCAGCTAGGCCATTCAGAGCCAGGGGGATGGGTTCGGGGGGACGGGGGACGGCAGTTACCACGGATACCACGTTCATCATAGCATTACCACTGTACCGAGGTTAGAGAAACATGCACCACCTTTTTGGGCTTCACTCCTCGCTAGCGTGGTCCAAGGGAGAGAGAGACAGGGGAAAGGAAGAGGGGAGGAGGAAGGGGTGAGGGAAAGAAGGGAACGGGAGTGCAAAGGTAAAGGTTAGACGTCAAGAGTACAGAGCTACATCAGTGGCATGCTGGAGGTGATGGGATCTGATTGCAGAGCAGTCACTGTTCTCCACTGGAGGACCAGGAGGAGACACACAAGTATTAACTCACTGTCTCTCTCACACACACACACACACATGCACACACACAGCTCTTCATCATGTACACAAAGACAGAACTGTGTGACTAAAGAGAGAGGGGTCAAACAGGTTCATCATTGCTTCAGAGGAATTACAATACAACTCCTACAGTTATTCTCTGAAAGGCCTGCAGTCAGGTGTCCCTAAAGTGATTCACGTTCTGTCCTCTCCGTCTCTTGGAGGTGGGCTGATGGAGCTCCTGGTTTAGCTAGCCCCTCCTGCTAATCAGGGAGAAGATCTGTGAGGGGCCTTGTGTTCTTCATCCCTTCACTCCCTCCTTGACTCGGTAAATTTAGCATCCTGTGTCATGTCCTCCGCTTGTGTTTTGGATTTGTCGGTAAACGTTGTCACGCTTAGCTTCATCAAGTTGAACTCCTCGTATGTGTAAACTTACTTGCGCTAAAAAAACGAACCTCGACTTGACCTGACGTGTAACTCAGAAGATGGGCAGAATACAATCGACACCGCCAAGGGTTTGATTCCAGTTTAGGCAACCTCAAATGTGAAATGTCTGAAGTTATGGCGCTATAAGGCAATTTCAGTAAGCGTCCACAAGGCGACATTAGGTTAAAATATGCAGTCGCATGTCCACAATCCGACCTGCGGCGGTAGGCCCAGCGAGCTTGGGTGGGGCTTCATTTCTCGCTTAACTTCTAAGCTTTGGGTTGAGCTCATCATTTTCGAATGGAAATTTTTGAAAAGGTGAAAAGTACTCTTACCACCAAATGTTTTTAATTCAACTTTAAGCGTTAGTTGGGTTTGGCTCACAAAATGTCATTTAATCGTCTTGATTGAGATTTGGGAATGAATTCAAGTTTGGGTCTGGTTGGTCTCAAATATTCAAGCAGCTCTTTGTAGCCTTGATCAAGTGTGGAACCATGAGCTTCACACACAAAAAATGGGATGTAGCTCCGGTATTAAATAAACATGAGGAGTCTCACCTGGGGGATGTAGCGCGTGGGAGGATCCCGCTATTCCCCCCAGTTCTCCTCGAACAGGCGCCTCGACTGACCAGAGGAGGCGCTAGTACAGCGACCAGGAAACATACCCATCTCTGGCTTCCCACCAGCAGACACGGCCGATCGTGTCTGTAGGGACACCTGATGAAGCCCGAGGTAACACGGGGATTCGAACTGCCGATCCCCGTGTTGGTAGGCAATGGAATGGACCACCACGCTACCCTGACGCCTCCATCTGTTATGTTGTTTTGAAGCAAAAGAGTAACTGATCGGTTGTGGTGGTCCTTCCCCCCATCACGACTTTAATACAAGGAAGAATCCTGTAGCTGAAAAATTATATATTAAATAAATAATATTTTTCTCAAATGTGTTATACCACATTTTTGAATATTGTGGACCCATTTTGTGCAGATTTCCTTCTATTCGGGGTGTCCGGGTAGCGTGGCGGTCTTTCTTTCATAGATGGAAACTCATTTTTCTTAAACCTAAAAATGATTTGAACTTGAACTTCATAATAAATTCCCAAAGTAGTCACACATTACTATTTCACACATCGTTTCTTTGCCTAACAAAACCATGATGTGCAATGTTGAGAGGGTGGCAAGGTGCCGCCCTGCCTGCTGTGAGGACCAGGGGAAATAAATAATAATAATAATAATGTTAACAATAATAATAATAATAACAACAGACCACTCTGCTCCACAGAGACATGGTACAGTTGCTGTGACTCAGCACCAGATTTCCTGAATCTCGATTATGGAAAAAAAAATAAAATAAAAACAAATCAGGCAATATATCACAACCCAAAGCTGGAAGGCTTAACCCATTGGTGAGTAAACAGCGCCCCCAGCTGGACAAATACATCAGATCTTCCACTTCTATAACTGGTGTCTTGGTTCATGTCCCTTAAACTTTCACTAAAGTTAAAACTGACCAACAATACGAGGATAAAAACTAGATCCCTGCAAAGCACACTGTAATTCACTGCGGAAATTACTCAACCTGAAACATATTTTAGTTAATTTTGAATCTTTATAATCCTCATTCCTATAAACATAGTCTCCTAAACAAACATCTCTCTCTCTCTCTCTCTCAGTGCACCTCTATGGACAGTATTTGTTTGTGCTGGTGTATTCTTGTATCCATCCACCCATCCATCATCCAAGCTGCTTATCCTTACTCAGGTTCACGGGATGCTGGAGCCTATCCCAGCAGTCATTGGGCGGCAGGCGGGGAGACACCCTGGACAGGCCGCCAGTCCATCACACAGGGCCGCCACACACACACACACACACACACACACACACACGAACTCACACCTAGGGACAATGTAGTATGGCCGATTCACCTGACCTACATGTCTTTGGACTGTGGGAGGAAACCCACGCAGACATGGGGAGAACATGCGAACTCCACACAGAGGACGACCCGGGACGACTCCAAAGGTTGGACTACCCCGGGTCTCAAACCCACGACCTTGTTGCTGTGAGGCAACTGTGCTAACCACTGCGCCACCGTGCCACCCAAATATTCTTGTATATATAAGTAATATAAAGAATATCAAGTGGCATCTGTTTTGCTGATATTGTTTATCTTGTGTATCTCTGATGTGATACTTTGTATTATGAATGCTCCATAGCACAGACACATCGCCATAACCTTGTCCTTCATCCTCATACATACATCAACTTTAGCAACACTGTCCAACTTTATACAGATTATTACAAACTGTTATGATGGGAAGTGAATACCAGAGCCTCGAGGTAAAGCTAGAGTTAGTCTTCATTACTCAACACAACTTTTCCCAGATCTGTAAAAGCTACTGTTATATATTATATATTCTTATGTGTGACTATTGGACTTAATAGACCAACTATTTTTACTTTTTTCTGTATTTCTGAACTTCTTCCCTGAATCTCCTCACTTCTATCCCCCCGCCTTTTTTTTGTTTTGTTTTTTTGGGATTTCCCCCCCCTTTTTATCCCCAACTGTGCCCAGCCAATTACCCCACTCTTCCAAGCCGTCCCGGTCGCTGCTCCACCCCCTCTGCCGATCCGGGGAGGGCTGCAGACCACCACATGCCTCCTCCGATACATGTGGAGTCGCCAGCCGCTTCTTTTCACCTGACAGTGAGGAGTTTCACCAGGGGGACGTAGCGCGCGGGAGGATCACGCTATCCCCCACAGTTCCCCCTCCACCCCGAACAGGCACCCTGGCCGAACACAGGAGGCGCTAGTGCAGCAGCCAGGACACATACCCACATCCAGCTTCCCACCACCAGAGGCAGCCAATTATGTCTGTAGGGACGCCCGACCAAGGCAGAGGTAACACGGGGATTCAAACTGACGATCCCCATGTATGCTAACCGGACGCCCTTCCAGCCCCTTTCTTAACTTGGGTATTCTCTTCTATAGTGTGTTAACATCACATGAAAAACAGGATGTGTTAACAGGTCCCGTTCTCCATGTGAACACCCCACCAAGTCAAACCCCTTCTAGGTGACAAATGCAGCTGCAGTATCTGGCAGGTTTCACCTCCTGCTCTTCATGGAGAAGGTGCTGAATGCGGCCCTGCGGACACAGCGAGAGGTAAGAGTACAGGGAAGTTTGCCGAGTTCATCGGGCGTTAGCCGGTTCACTGCAGAGTTAAAGATTACTGACTTACTCCTACTTTTATAACCTTACACTGTAGTTCTAGTTTATTGTCTTATTATCTGATCTTAATTACCAAACCCCGCGGGAGTGATTAAGCTGCGTGGAAGCCAAAAAACATATCAGACCAACATCTGGTTACATAAGGAGAAGGAGAACGGCAGGATAAGCCACAGATGATGTGGTTTATAACGTCAAATAATCATGTGCATGCTGTACGACACAATAGGACACCTTGCTCTTTCTTTGTGTCGCCTGACTACTACGTAATAAGGGCAGAGAGTACAGAGCCTATCTGGTATTTATTACAGTAAACTTGTCGCACTGCCACTTACGCACACCGGTATTAATGACTCGCTAATATCTGAGCTAATCTTACTCGTGTAACATTACGGTTGGAATTTGAATAATGTGAAACCGTTTTTGGTGTTGTGTGTAAGAGTCTCACACCTTGCTCAGCAAACGACACAGACTTTGACTCTGATACTGGACAACTAAGGTGGATGAGGAAGGTGGAGGTCGTCAGCATAGACAGAAAAGTGGATGGGGCGCCTGCCTGGAGATCACAGCAGCGACACTTGGCCTCGTCTTGTCTTTATCGGTGTGTTTGCCACCCGTAGTAGGCGGCTTTACTGTCTTTGCGTTGCGTGTTGTGTCACAGTGTCCGTGTAAGAGCTGCGTGAGTGTGTTTAAAGGGCAAATCCACAAGTTGTATGAATGTTCACACAAAGGTAACCGACTCCAATTTTCAATTTTTTTTTTAACAGTCCGAGTTTTTGTCGGGCTCGGTGTTTTACCTGTGCAGCCCTTCAGTGAACAGCAGAGGGCTTATAAATCTGCTTCTGAATGTGTGCGACAGACAACACACTGCAAGTGTCTATGTGTTTGTGAACACACCCGTGTGTCCACATGTGTCTATGTCTTTATCTAAGTATGTGCACACAGCGCACAAATGTTTTTCTATGGACGCTCATATGTGTATGTCTGTACGTACGTGTTCACATGTTCTCTGTTAGACTTCCAGTTTGTCTGCAACCCTTTACATCCGTTTGTGTGCGTTTGTGTTAGACGTCATTGCAGGTTTCCATATCTGTTTGTACTTGCCAGTAAGGGAAACAGTGTGGCATGGTACAGCTGTCTCACTCACCAGTTTAGTAGCCTTGGCCGTCTCTGGGATCTCTGGAAAGTGAGAGAGAGAGAGAGAGAGAGAGAGAGAGAGAGAGAGAGAGAGAGAGAGAGAGAGAGAGAGAGAGAGAGAGAGAGAGAGAGAGAGAGAGAGAGAGAGAGAGAGAGAGAGAGAGAGAGAGAGAGAGAGAGAGAGAATCAGCACCATGTTTTGAACAGTCTAAAGTCCCAGTAAGATCCTGGTTTGGACTGATAAAGCAAACAGGTTTAAGTCAACATGAGTCAACTTGTGATACTGCCCCTTTCAAGGTGGCCAATGTAAACACTGCAGCACCCACAGCCGAACTTCTACTGTCGTTTCAGAGAGGTGATTATCTAGGATAAACTGCAAGGAAATACTCTGTAAATGAACTGCAAATCTTGCCCGATAACCCATAATATAGCAAATAAACCTACTAAGGACTACTAACACCTCCATGCGCCCCCCCCCTCCCATTTTGTTCATTATTACCTCTCCCCTAAATGATAACAGCCACATCAGAGGGCTTTGCAATCCCGTTACAATCCCAGTCTCAAACAGGCAAACAGAAAAAATGACAATGCACAGCACAACCTATCCTCGGACCCTCGTTTCAGAGAAGGAGAAACGCCGCAGAAAACCAAGCCTCACAAAGCCAGCCTCAATCCCGCCAGCTCACTTTCTGCTATGTGAGACAAACCATGAGCAAAGCAGTGAGATGGCTGGTTTTGCAAGGTTACAGTAAACCTTTTTTAGGGGGGGAAATGGGAGAAGCACCAGGACGAGCATCAGAAGAGGAATACTTGGGGCATCTGGGTAGTGTAGCGGTCTATTCCGTTGCCTACCAACAGGGGGGTCGCTGTTTCGAATCCCCGTGTTACCTCCGGCTTGGTCGGGCGTCCCTACAGACACAATTGGCCGTGTCTGTGGGTGGGAAGCCGGATGTGGGTATGTGTCCTGGTCGCTGCACTAGCGCCTCCTCTGGACGCTCGGGCGCCTGGTCAAGGGGAGAGGGAACTGGAGGGAATAGCGTGATCCTCCCACGTGCTACGTCCCCGTGGCAAAACTCCACACTGTCAGGTGAAAAGAAGTGGCTGGCGACTCCACAGGTATCGGAGGTGGCATGTGGTAGTCTGCAGCCCTCCCTGGATCGGCAGAGGGGGTGGAGCAGCAACTGGGACGGCTTGGAAAAGTGAGGTACTTGGCCGGATACAATCGAGGAAAAAGGGGGAGAAATTCCGCACAAAAAAAAGAAGAATACTCCTCAGGGATGGGCAGCTGCAGCAGGTACCAAGTGGGCAGAGTAGACAATGCAGTAACAGATTTACAATAAGCGTTCAATATTTGTCTCGTTTCTCTCCAAAGTTACTGAATGACCAACCAAATGTGGGGCAGCTCTCATTCATTCATTTAAACCTTTAGTTCAACTCTGAATACTGAGGAACATCACTCATTTGCAATGCAGATGAGTAAAACAGGAAAAATCAAAATAACAAAAGGAATCAAAGTGAGAATAAAAATTGGTCAATAAAAATCAATAAAACAGTCAGCTAAAATGTTTACAACCTGAAACAAGGTGGTTTGCAATTATGGATATCTATCCATCCATTTTCCAAAATGCTTATCTTACTCAGGGCCACAGGGATGTTGGAGCCTACCCCAACAGTCATTGGGCGGCAGGCGGGGAAACACCCTGGACAGGCCGCCAGGCCATCACAGGGTCCACACACACACACACACACACACAGGAACAATTTAGTACAGCCGATTCACCTGACCTACATGTCTTTGGACTGTGGGAGGAAACCCACGCAGACACGGGGAGAACACGCAAACTCCACACAGAGGACGACCTGGGACGACCCCCAATGTTGGACTACCCCGGGGCCCGAACCCAGGACCTTCTTGCTGTGAGGCGACTGCGCCAACCACAGCGCCACCATGCCGCCTTTATTTATTTATTTGTTTGTTTGTTTTTTTTATTAGGCTCCAGCATCCCCCTAACCCTGAGTAGGATAAGCAGTTTGGATAATGGATGGATGGATGGATAATTTACATGATATTTAAAAAGGAAAATTTCTCATTAAGCCAGATACTGAGATATCCTTGTATTCAGTGACTCTTTAAATGTTAGATCTATTCATAGGAGAAATAATCATGTTTTCATGGTCAATACTACTGGCATTGATAAAAAGTATGAATTTAGTTTTATCAACATTTAGGCTAATACTAACTTAAAATTATGAAGTGCAGCAGCATCTGGTAGGTCACTTAAATAATGCATAAACATGTTTTCAGGACTTTTGAAGACAACTTTGTTGTTGCCCACTGGGAGTCTTTTCCTTGCTAAATTTAACTTAGCTATCCTAAGGCGCTGTAAGACTTTCTTATGTAGCGCAGTAGTCTAATGACTGAAAATGATGACAGAGACCCATGCTGGCCATTTTATTCTCATTTGTGAACTGATTACGTTCCTTCGTGTTACTCCCTGAATCTTTGCACTAGTATCGTGCTATGTCCTATTTGTTTTCATGTTTTCGTGTCTTTGTCCACATCTGCGTCTAAGTTTGTCTTTGCTTGATGGCTGGGAGAGCTTGGTCTGCTGTGTCCTGTGGGCCCAGGGACCACCGCCCTGCCTGGAGCTGTGCCCGAAGAAGCAACACCGAGGGCGGTCTGAGGGGATGCGGAAGTGGGGCAGGCTAAGCTAAGTGCTAGCCCATGCAGACCAGCAGTTCCAATAACACCGAGGGCAGTCTGGCGGCGGCCTCACCCAGCCTTGGCTGTGTTTTTAGTGTCATCGTGTGGAGTGCGGGGAGGTGTGTCAAAGGTGTCTGGGAGCTGGCGTTGGATCAACTGAAGGAGCTTGGTCTGCTGCGTCCTGTTGGCCCAAGGACCACAGCCCTGACCGGAGCTGTGCCCGAAGAGGAAACACCAAGGACGGTCTGACAGGACGCAGAAGTGGGGCAGGCTAAGCTAACTGCTAGCCCATGCAGACCGACAGTTCCGACAGTCATCCTGGCTGACATTCGTTCTCCTGGACAGGGATTATTTTTGGGTTTAGTTTAGATATATGTGTTCTTGTAGTTCTTATAGTTTTTGGATATGTGTTTTTGTCTTTGTGTTGCACTGCTGTGGGCTGGGGGAAATTATGTTTCGTTTCATTTCAGGTGTGCAAGTGCATGAAATGAAATGAAATGACAAAGTGTTTCTGATTCTGATTCTGATGGAAGCATCTGACTACATTATATTTCTTGTATTTGCAAGTTTACCTGGATTATAAACAGCTTTAGATTTACATTGTGATGCTGATTTACTGACATGAAAAGATTTTGTTGTATTACCAGTTACCACCCTGAATTTCTCTGCCCTTTGCCTCTGATGCCGAGCTAAGTGAATTACCTCAAACCCCAAGGCCATCTGTAAATGTCATTTAGTAAAATCGAGGGATCATTAAAAACACTTAAATGCCAGTTAGAATAAATAAGATTACTCATTTTGCCAATGAAAGAATGTGACGGGTGTCCAGGTGGCGTAGCGGTCTATTCCGTTGCCTAACACCACGGGGATCGCTGGTTTGAATCCCCGTGTTACCTCTGGCTTGGTCGGGCGTCCCTACAGACACAACTGGCTGTGTCTGCGGGTGGGAAGCCGGATGTGGGTATGTGTCCTGGTTGCTGCACTAGCGCCTCCTCTGGTCGGTCGGGGTGCTTATTCAGGGGGGAGGGGGGACTGGAGGGGAATAGTTTGATCCACCCACATGCTACGTCCCCCTGGTGAAACGCCTCACTGTCAGGTGAAAAGAAGCGACTGACGACTCCACATGTATCGGAGGAGGCATGTGGTAGTCTGCAGCCCTCCCTGGATCAGCAGAGGGGGTGGAGCAGCAACTGGGACGGCTCGGAAGAGTGGGGTAATAGGCTGAGTACAAGCGGCGAGAAAAAAAACCACAAAAAAAAAACAAAAACAGAATGTGATGATGAAAGAACAAGTCTAAATGTACTAGTAAACATAAAGGTGCGTGTGTCCGGGACTGTCGGTGTGGACCTCTAAAACTGAATAAGTGTTCACATACAACATGTATTTCAGGGCTGTACTTAACAGTACCGAAGGACTTTCATTGCACAGGAAAAAAGAGAAAAAGCCAATTTAAGACAAATTTAAAGAGGGCTACCACCAGTGCTGAGTGGTAACCATGGAAACAGCCTGGCGGCCAAATCTGCCAGAGCCTCAGACACCACAGTCTCTTCTCTAATGGACCTGGACAAAATGGCGCACGAACACATCGAGAATATGTAAAAAAAAAAACAAAAACAAAAAAACACCCTTTCTCCTCCCCTACCTACACAAGACATTTCATCACCCTGAGGCTGTTAGTGACAAAGTGACAATCACTCGTTATTACCTCACATGCTTAAAATGTCTGGCAGGATTTTCAAACTAGCTTGCTGCCAAGGTCTATTCTTCCACAAACAGAAGAATGTGCTGACTACAAACTCCTGATTACTTATGCCACCTTGCAGGCCGGGCCGACTCAAATCTGGTGATCGGTTTTGACCTTTGTGTGTATTTGGCCCCCATACCACACACTCTCGGAACTTAACAGCAACACCTAGGATTTAAATTTGGCATAAAGACCTAAAAAAAAAAAAGATGTCTTGATGCTCAATAATCCAGGTAAGAAAATCAAAGAAAGGTGAATCAGTTCATCTGGACACAATGTTTACTGACAGATACATTTCATCACCCAACTAAGTCACCTCTTCAGTCTAAACTGACTGCAGGTATCCCCACCCTTATAATCAATACAGTCTAGTTAATGGCACACCCATATTTGATCATGAAACTGGTCGTTGGTGTCAGTCGTTATACATTTGTCACCATCTTACAATGCTGTGATTGCAACATTCTTTAAGGGCTTGGACACACCGACGGTCGGCCAATGTCGTGCTGTCGGTGAGCGTCTGTGACCCTAGTTTCAACACACACAGCTCTTACACAATTGACAGATGATTGCTTAAGACAAATTGACAATAAATTATTAGTTGGAACAGTGCTGTTAGATTTTAGCGCAGCTTTTGATATCATTGACCATGAACGCTACTTATAAAACTAGCAGTTTATGGCTTCAAACTCTAAGCTATTGACTGGATGAAAAGCTACGTATTCAACAGACAACAACGTGTCATGTTTAATGGAACTTTGTCAAGTATTAAGACACTACAATGCGGCGTTCCTCAAGGAAGTTGTCTTGGACCTCTACTATACTTAATATTTGTAAACGATATGCCACATATTTAAGAAAAATGCTTGCGCTGCAGTTTATGCAGATGACACTACAATACTATATGCTTCCGCAAAGAATGCCACAGACCTGAGCAGTCTATGTCAAGATGAGTTAATGCAGATTTCTAAATGGGTCACTGAAAATAAGCTGAAACTGAATATATTCAAAACGAAATGTCTTGTTATTTGCTCAAATCATGCTCAAAGAAAGGAACACAGACTGTGTATTTCTTTGCAAGGTGCTGATATTGAACAAGTTAAGGAGGTCAGATTGCTGGGAGGGTCACAATAGATGAAACACTCTCTTGGGCTACTTACATTAATAATATTGTAACAAAAATGAGCAGAAGTATTTCAATCATTAGAAGGAGTGCCTACTTTCTAACTAACACAACTACTAAGCAAGTCATACAATCCCTAGTCTTGTCACATCTTGACTACTGCCCAGCAATCTGGTCAAATGCATCTAAACAAGAACTAAATAAAACCCAGCTTACCCAAAACAGAGCTGCGAGACTCGCTCTGCATTGCTCAATTAGAAACGTCGTTGAAAAAAATGCATAAAGAATTGTCATGGATGAGAGTCAATGAGAGATTAGCTTGTAGAGATTAGCTTGTAGCCTGATTCTATCTGACACACAAGTACAGACACACATTGCTGCGTGCTTGACTGACATCTTGGAGTGGATGGCGACACACCACCTGAAGCTCAATCTGGACAAGACAGGGCTGATGTTCCTCCTGGAGAAAGGTTGCCTGCACCGTGACCTGGCCATCACCATTGACAACACCGTGGTGACGCCAACTCGGACTGCAAGGAATCTGGGTGTGATCCTGGATAACCAACTGTCGTTTGCTGCAAATGTTGCACCAGTTGCTTGCTCCTGCAGATTTCTCCTCTATAACATCAGGGGGATTTGCCCATTCCTCACCGACGAGACGGCACAGGTGCTCATCCAGGCTCTGGTCATCTCCTGGCTGGACTACGGCAACTCCCTCCTTGCTGGCACCCCGGCGTCAGCCATTAGACATCTGGAGCTTGTTCAGAAAGCTGCAGCTCGTCTGGTGTTCAACCGCCCTAAGTTCTCCCACACAACTCCCCTTCTCATGTCCCTACACTGGCTCCCAGCAGCTGCTCGCATCCAGTTTAAGACTCTGGTGCTAGCCTACAGGGCAGTGAAAGGAACAGCTCCTTCCTATCTCCAGGCCATGGTCAAGCCCTACACCCCCTGAACACTTCGCTCTGCTGCCTCGGGACACCTGGTTGCCCCATTGCTCAGAGGCCCCTGCTGCCGATTGACCCGGTCACGGCTCTGTTCTGTCCTGGCCTCACAGTGGTGGAATGAACTCCCCACTGAAGTCAAGACAGCGGAGTCGCTGCCCATCTTTCGGCGTAGGTTGAAAACGCACCTCTTCAAGAACTACTACCCTGTTACTTGCTATTAGCACTTATTGTATTCACTCAGTAAAAAAATAAAATAAAATAAAAATAAATCTCTTTCTTGCACTTTTACTTTAGCAAAGGTTTTGCTCTTAGATGCTTATTTAGAGAGAAGATGCACTTATGACCTCTGATGACTAGTAGTACTCCTGATTTCCTACGTTAAATGATGCATTTACTGTAAGTCGCTTTGGATACAAGCGTCGGCTAAATGACTGTAATGTAAAAACATTTATACGCTACGTAAACCTGCTTGCCTCTCCTCTCAGCTGTTGCTTACTAGTGATGGTCATGACTACGGCACTAGACATGCCTTGAGGGGTCATTTTACCTTGACTAAACCCAGAACTGATGCCTTAATAAAGACTGTACAGGGCAATTACCTACTGGAACGGACTTCTGCAACATCCATTCATCCATTATTCGAACCACTTATCCTGCTTTCAGGGTCGTGGGGATGCTGGAGCCTATCCCAGCAGTCATTGGACGGCAGGCGGGGAGACACCCTGGACAGGCTACCAGGCCATCAAACAGGGCCGACACACAAACACACACACACACACACACACACACACACACATTCCTACCTAGGGGCAATTTAGTATGGCTGATTCAACTGACCTACATGTCTTTGGACTGTGGGAGGAAACCAGAGCACCCGGAAGAAACCCACGCAGACACGGGGAGAACATGCAAACTCCACACAGAGGATGACCCAGGATGACCCACAAGGTTGGACAACCCCGGGGCTCGAACCCAGGACCTTCTTGCTGCGAGGTGACTGCACTAACCACTACGCCACCATGCCGCCCTTCCGCAAGATTTGGTTTCAATTACCAGCAGAGTTGGGTTCAAGAAGTGGCTGAGAGAATATGTAATGCAGAAAGAGATTGTTTTAGATTAGGTCTATTTTTAATGTCTGTTAACTGCATTCTGTTATGAGTTATGTCTGCTTTATTTTAATTAATTAATCTTTTTTTCTCATTTACGGTAATTGTTTTTGTTTTTGTCTAATTGGGTATGATGGATATATAGAATTTCATGTAGTGCTCAAAGCTGTTTGATAAATTTAGTTTTGTGTGATGTTTCTGATTATTGCTGTTATATTGATTTCTGTTCTGTTTTTGCTTGTTGACATTTAAATTGTAACTGTTGCACCGTTAGACCCCAGGAAGAATAGTCGCTGTTGAGGCAGTGATTAATGGGGATCTGAAATAAAGAAATAGTTTTGCGGTGTGTCCCGCACCGTCGGCACTAGTTGGACCCCTGTCGGCAGCTTCAGCATGTTGAATGGGCGGAGCCCATCCGTCGGTGAGAGAGATCACTCTGATTGGCTGTTCAGCTTAGCAAACATGTGCAGAACATACATGCTAGCTGGCCATCGGCTGTAGTCTGTGCGGTGTGTTCAAATGCTACTTCTTGGCCCAGACGGCAGGCGACGTGAGGCGACGCAGCAGTCGGCCTTCGTCGCCACTAGTCAGTTTGGTGCGTCTGGCCTCTAATACTCTGTGAATAGTACACACGGCCTTTGAAACCCTAGTTAATGGTCACACCCGTATTTGCATATGAAACTGGTCGCTGGTTTCGGTTGTTATGCAACTGTATTGTACCGTGTTGTTTATAAGGGGTGGGGATACCTGTAGTCAGTTTAAACTGAAGATGTCACTTAGGTATGCACAGTAGTATGTAGCTATTACACAAGAGTTTTGTTACGTTGTCGAATAATCAACAACCTCTGTCACATGTCATCTCTTCTCATACCTTTTCCCCTTCACTCTTCATTACGCTCTAAAATAGAGAAAAAAGTGTTTAAAAAATAATTCTGGAAATCAAACATATGGTTTTTGGTAGACATATTTGTCCAAAGCACTTCTACGTTTTATACAAGGTTGCTTTTTTCTAGTGTAGCTGGCCACAGTGGTAATCTAGTCCCTAACCAAGACAGTCCAGGCTATCTCTCTCCTCAGGAACCAGTGCACTTCCTGGAGGAGAGACATCCTTGCAAAAGGATATCTACTAAAGCACACTAACAAAACTAACACCTTTATCGAAATTCAATGACACTTTGAGGTGACACATAGGCCATCGATGGATGTGTTGGCACATATGGGATCTTTCAGTTAAAGCTCAGTCTAGGTAACTATAATCCCCCTCCCACCTTCACCTCTCCACTTAACAACAGAATTTGTAGTGTTTTAATAGGGCCTGCTGCTCCTTGTGACAGTCAGCACTGACACTGGCTATTTTATCTAAGTAAAGTACATTCCTGTACACTTATTTCATACTTTAAGAGTGTTTGAGACACTTGGGTTTTGAATATCAGTGCAGGTGAGTGTTTCACACCCATCACTGTTTCAGATGACCTCCGTTTACCGAGGGCGTAACGTAAACAAGAGTCCACCGGGTTTCATTAGAGCCCTTTTATTGGCACACAGCAGATGGAAGACAGAAACCAACCAAGGGCACAATCATACATACCTATCTGTGCGTGTTTGTGTATATGTGTGTGTTTGCATGAGGTGTGTGTGTGTGTGTGTGTGTGTGTGTGTGTGTGTGTGTGTGTGTGTGTGTGTGTGTGTGTGTGTGTGTGTGTGTGTGTGTGTGTCCTCACCTCGTTTGGGAACCTTGGCAGTAGCTGTCTCAGGTGTCTCCGGGGATGTTGTGTCTGCTCCATCATCAACCAGTTGGATCTGAGAGACAGTGAGAGAGAGAGACAGTGAGAGAGAGAGAGAGAGAGAGAGAGAGAGAGAGAGAGAGAGAGAGAGAGAGAGAGAGAGAGAGAGAGAGAGAGAGAGAGAGAGAGAGAGAGAGAGAGAGAGAGAGAGAGAGTCAAACAGACAGAGAGGACAAGACAGAGGAGAGAGAAAAAGGAAGATGGAAAGAGAGAAAGACAGAGAGGGAGAAAAAAAGACTGTCAGACAGTGACCGATATGAAGCAGCAGAAAAACACTTTGCCCGTCTCTTGGGCTTTGTGTTTCAAATATGGCTCATGGCAAGTGCATAGCATTTAGTCCTGTTACCATAGCAACCTTTACACAGCTATGTGGCAGAGGTACCCATGAGTCAACCAGTCTTTTAGGCTGATTGAGAAACACATCACAAAAATTTGAAATATAGCACCTAATAGATACACAAGCTAGCTAACCTGTGTGTGTGTGTGTGTGTGTGTGTGTGTGTGTGTGTGTGTGTGTGTGTGTGTGTGTGTGTATAGATAAAGAGACTAGCTAACCTGTGTGTGTGTGTGTGTGTGTGTGTGTGTGTGTGTGTGTGTGTGTGTGTGTGTATAGATAAAGAGACTAGCTAACCTGTGTGTGTGTGTGTGTGTGTGTGTGTGTGTGTGTGTGTGTGTGTGTGTGTGTGTGTGTGTGTGTATAGATAAAGAGACTAGCTAACCTGTGTGTGTGTGTGTGTGTGTGTGTGTGTGTGTGTGTGTGTGTGTGTGTGTATAGATACAGAGGCTAGCTAACCTGTGTGTGTGTGTGTGTGTGTGTGTATAGATACAGAGGCTAGCTAACCTGTGTGTGTGTGTGTGTGTGTGTGTGTGTGTGTGTGTGTGTGTGTGTGTGTGTGTGTATAGATAAAGAGACTAGCTAACCTGTGTGTGTGTGTGTGTGTGTGTGTGTGTATAGATACAGAGGCTAGCTAACCTGTGTGTGTGTGTGTGTGTGTGTATAGATACAGAGGCTAGCTAACCTGTGTGTGTGTGTGTGTGTGTGTGTGTGTGTGTGTGTGTGTGTGTGTGTGTGTGTGTGTGTGTGTGTGTGTGTGTGTGTGTTGACAGAGGTGGATCTAAGATTGCACTGGTGATGGAAATTTCTTGCCTGATTTCAGACAGAGTCGTCGACTCGATACCCTCCATCTCCATCTTCAGCCTGACATTACCTCCGCTCTAACAGGTTTCCCCGAGGGAGGGGGATTCGATTCTCTCTAACCAATCACGAGAGACTAATGTGTTCGCCTGAATCAACGTCATTTTAAGTCAACGCTGACATGTATCCATGGCAACATACTGGTTTTGCCGGGGTTTTAAGAGTGGAGCGGAGTGAAGTAAAAACAAACTACGACACCGGGAGATATTGAGAAGACATGCCGTCCAACACTTGACAACAGCTTGACAACAGTGTTAGTCCCGCCCGTGGTGCTGATTGGCTAATCATTAGTCCCCCTCATGGCGCTCATTGGATAATCGCTTTTTCAACTAGAAAACCGCCGTTTCACATCATGGAACCAGACCAGAGGAATCAGCCAACTCGGTGGAGTGGGCCGATTCAAAGTCTGGACCCAAGCAAGGAAATTTCATCTAGTCAAGTGAGTTCTGTTCCCTCAGGCCCAGTTCCTCTGCAGGGGCCCAATCCCTCTGCAGGGGCCCAATCCCTCTGCAGGTCAGGGTTTCTATTTTTCTGGTCATTGATAAAAGAAAAAAACAGGGCGGTCGATTACCTGTGACTGTCTGACAAATATCCCACGATTCTCCTCACAGGTGAAGTAGCGCTTGCCCTGCACGGTGCCGTCATTCTTGCCCTTGGCCTCGTCCAGGATGACCCCCACCCATTTCCCCGAGGCAAACAGCGTGGTGCCGATGTAGGCCACGGTGCCGCGCTGCCCCTTGCCGATCACCTCCACCAGGGAGCCCACCTTCGCTGGCTTGCCTCCCCCATCGGAGCTCATCCTGCTGCTGCCACTGCTGGTGGTCTGGAAGCAAGAGAGGAACCACAGAATTTGAACACAATAAACACATTTTCGAACACCGTCGGTGGGTGGGTGGGTATTTTGGCTGGTGCAACTGAAATGGCAGCGTTAAATGAAGAGGACAAGGAGTGAATCCCTTACTGCCAAGTGTGCTTGGTATTCCTCGATATGCAGATACTCTTACATTCTTACACATATCAGATCTATCAACTGCCTAATATCAGACAGACCGCCCCAGAACCCTTACCCCCCATCATCTCAGTGGAATGGGTGGATTCAAAGGTCTCGACCCAGGCAATTATATCAAGGCACTCTTAGTCCTATTTTCAGAAATGCCGCATTATATCTATTGTGTTTTTTATAGGAGCCTCCCAAGAACGATTTCGAGTTTCGAGTCAAACAATATTTATTAAAGTAATATTTTAGACATTTAGTGAATACTATTTATCCAGGTCAGCCTACAACAAGGGAACCAGTTAAGGTGGTACAAACTTCACTTAAGGATTGTGTGTCCAGATATGTAGACCCCCCCCCTTTTTTTTTCTCCCCAATTGTATCTGGCCAGTTACCCCACTCTTCCGAGCCGTCCCAGTCGTTGCACCGGCTGTCCCCTCTGCTGATCCGGGGAGGGCTGCAGACTACCACATGCCTCTTCTGATACATGTGGAGTCGCCAGCCACTGCTTTTCACCTAACAGTGAGGAATTTCACCAGGGGGACGTAGCGCGTGGGAGGATCACGCTATTCCCCCCAGTTCCCCCTCCCCCCTGACCAGGCGCCCCGCCCGACCAGAGCAGGCGCTAGTGCAGCGACCAGGACACATACCCACATCCAGCTTCCCACCCGCAGACACGGCCAATTGTACCTGTAGGGACGCCCGACCAAGCCGGAGGTAACACGGGGATTCGAACCAGCGATCCCCGTGTTGGTAGGCAACGGAATAGACCGCCACGCCACCCAGCCGCCCAGATACGTAGATTTTAATGGGCGGTATTACTTGTTATTGGCATATGAGTAACTTTCCATCTCTGAACCACCAGAGAAAAAGTACCACTAGTGAGGCGACAGAGTGATCACTAGCGGTTCATGAGCGCTGATGGAAATGAAAAAGCTTGCCAGCACCTTTCATGCAACACTTCACTTTTTAATGAAGCTTAGTATAAAAAGCACGTAAAAGCAAAGGACGGACGCAAAAGTAGCCGGGTGAAAACAAGCAGAGCAGCACTTTTCTGGCTCAACGCTCTTCTTCTGGTGGCACCGAGAGTCACAAAGAAGCAGGTCCCTGAAATAAGAGAGGGAACGTGACGTAAGAATCCCCTGGGATAGAAGAGAGCAGCCACGTGGTCTCTAACCATTCAAAAGTAGACAGTATGGGGCTTTTGTGCCACGCATAAATAATTGGTATATAAAGTTTAAAAAAAAAGGCAAGATGGTTGAATTTTACAGACAACAAACAAGATCTAATTCTTCAGCCATGTTAAAGATCCATTTAGCTTCTGCTCCATAAAGCAAGCCAGTATCAGGATGGAGAGTGGGGTTTATCTGTCTGCTCGTCCTTCCTGCCTGCCCATTAATGGTGCTTTACTGTTCCACAATATTGTTTAGGCTCTTACATCATCTTATCTCTTTTATTCGTAGGGACCTCCTTCTTTATTACTCTTGATGCTGCCTTATGGAGGAGTGCCAAGCTGGATGCCCTTCGCTCTGATTTCCCCCGGTCACTTCTGCATTTGTCTTTTGCTTTGTTATGCGTTTTTTATTTTGCGCTGGCTAAACTTTGTTTAGGTTAAAAAAGTCAGCTTGTACAAAGACGTTCGGCAACATTCCGGCCATATGGAGCCCTATATGATGACCATGTGCTTTGTAAATCATAAGGAAGGATGCTTGCCTTTTTCTTTTTTTTTTAAAGATTTTTTTTTTAATTTTATACAGACACGGTCATTAAATACATCCCACATTTTGCTTCCTTACTGCACAGTAACTGCAGTCTTGCTCCACCCACGTTTGGAAGACACCAGGACAAGATGAACGTGTGGGAAGTGAACTTCATCAATGGTGTGACTTCATAGTTCTCAGTCAATCACAGCACAGTTAGAGGCCACGGGCTTTATTGTAAGGACAGAGGAACCCAAGCTGTGTTCCTGTTATGGGTGTCATTCACACTAACGCAAGCCGTCGCTTCTGAATGAAGCCGACCAGAAACGCTCCCTCACATGCTGGGCCTGGTGCACAAGTTCACACTGCACATCAGTGCTACATGTGACTTGATCTTGGATATACTACACCATCTTACATATCTTGCTCTTTGAGAGGAGTAACTTCTGCAAATCCACCGCAGTGTTCTGTAAGCATATCACTAACGCTAACAGGTACGTGCCAATGCTAACAAGCACGTGCTAATGCTAACAGGTATGTGCTAATGCTAACAGGTGCGTGGGCATAAGCTCGACACTGGATGAGTACAACAGCACAACATATGCCGATACATGATCCGACAGAACGCATTACTGAAAAATGTTAACATTTTGCTTCACAACACCACAAGTGCAATTAAATTTCGTTGATTTAGTGGGACCAGCAAGAATCAAACCTAAAACCCCTGCCAGCTGGATACATGTGGAGTCGCCGGCCGCTTCTTTTCACCTGACAGTGAGGAGTTTCACCGGGGGGGGGGGGGCGTAGCGTGTGGGAGGACCACGCTATTCCCCCCTCCCCCCAAAACAGGCGCCCCGACCAGACCAGAAGAGGCGCTAGTGCAGCGACCAGGACACATACCCACATCCGGCTTCCCACCAATTGCGTCTGTAGGGACGCCTGACCAACCCGGGGGTAACACGGGGATTCAAACCGGCGATCCCCCGTGTTGGTGGGCAACGGAATAGACCGCCGCGCTACCCGGATGCCTGCCAGCCTTAAATTCTTGCGCTCCCGCTGAGCCGCAGCGGACAACACAGAGCGCGAAAACTAGGCCTTGCACTCGTGCTGCACTTGTTAAACAGCATGACAGCTGCAAACAGAAAACCTCTTAGTCTCCAGTTGAGGAGTCAAACGTGTGAGATAATTCCACAGCAACACTAAAAGATTTCATAATTCGGCTGTGATTCGAGGGGAGATGATCGCACATCATTTTAACAGGGACAGTCTGTTTCCTTCGGCTCTATAACGGAAGAACCTCATGTAAGGCAGTTGACGGTGTGTTGTCTGGGAAATGCTGGTGACTCAGCAGAAAAGCAGAGAGCTGAGCACATTTGTCAGAGTTGGTGATGATGATGCTGTGAATCTCCCTGTTTTCACTGCAAGCATACTGTCTGGATGCCCACTGCCATGCTCTCATTTTTGCTTCTGCAACAAACAGAATAAAAAAAGATGCAGAAACCCCCAAAGATAATTGAAAAAACAGTGTGCCAAACAATACACAATCATATAGGCTGTTTAATAGATCTAAACATTATTATAACCTTACCTGTCCTATCTAGCACCTTTAATTATTAACATATGATATTATATATTAATGTATACTATAATAATGTAATAACATATAATATATATATTATAGCCATTCATTCATTATCTGAACTGCTTATCCTGCTCTCAGGGTCGCAGGGATACAGGAGCCTATCCCAGCAGTCATTGGGCAGCAGGTGGGGAAACACCCTGGACAGGTGGCCTGACACACACACACACACACACACACACACACACACACACACACACACACACACACACACACACACACACACACTTAGGGACAATTTAGTACGGCCAATTCACCTGACCTACATGTCTTTGGACTGTGGGAGGAAACCGGAGCACACCCATGCAGACACCGGGAGAACACGCAAACTCCACACAGAGGACGACCTGGGACGACCCACCAAAATTGTACTACCCCGGGGCTTGAACCCAGGACCTTTTTGCTGTGAGGCGACCGCGGTAACCACTGTGCCACCATGCCGATGTATATACATGCATTATCATTATAGTTAGTGATGTTGCAGCATGAGCGCAGAAGAAAATCCTAAACTTTGTTATTTTGGAGACAAAATGAAAGTCTGCTTATTTCAATCTATAGGTTACATTCATGACTCCAACCTTCTTTTGCATGCATTAATTTCGAGCCATAATCGTTCACCACAGTTGTCCAGTATGCTGTGCGCTGTTGTGTAACTACTGCAACATGCTGAATTAGTACCAAGCCCATTAACATTTAGCCTCACGGCTAACTTTTGCTTCACAACTTTTTAATTCTGAGTTGAACACATCAAACAAAACTAAAAAAAAAATCAACTGAATGTTTTTACTGCAATTTCTTGGCGAGTAACCATGGAATAAGCGTGACAACCCACCCCGAGGGTTAAAGGATTCTAATGCACACTCAGAATTAAAAGGTTACGGAGGGCTTGCAGTTAATTCAGCGTGTTGCTATGGTTACATGTTAACTTTGCGGCCGGTGTAGGAATTTAAAACAGTGAAATAATCTTGAGCCGAAACGGTTTTAAAGCATAACCAGTCAAAAAGCAGTATTCTCGGTGACCACGGCAGCCAATCAGGATGGAGTATTCTCCCAGCATCCAGTGTAAAGTCCGCAGCCAATCAGGATGGAGTATTCTCCCAGCATGCAGCATAAAGTCTGCATAAAATGCAGGAATGTGGCAGTATAGAGTGTTTTGTTTCGGGGGGCCTCTCACGCCTGCAGTGGGAACGTCATTACGGCCGCAGTAATATCACTTGGGGAATTTTAATGATTATTAAGACCGCAGTTTTCTGAAAACGTTTAAATCTAAGCTCAACGGGGGCGTCCCTTCTTAGGAGGTGCTATATAATACGGTTACAGTCCTCACCCCTAGGCCTTGAATAAACACCCTTAGGATTAGCAGTGTGGGCAGGGCCGGGAGGAAAACCTTCACTTTACTCGGCATCCCGTGTAAACCGTCCACCTCCGCTCTGCCGACTTGACTTTTCATTCTGTTCATCGCATCAAAGTGGGTTAAATGGTGCAGAGGTTGTGATCTTTTGTCTTTTAAACTTGTATTCTGTTTGTCGCTAACGTCCAACATGGAAAATAAAGCGCGGGGATCCGTTTTGCTCTATGAAGCCCCCCCCCCCCCCCGTATCTTCTCTGGCTAACTTGTGCTGTAAAACAGCACCGATTGTGGGGGCGCCCCGGTGCTTGAGCTGGTAGAGGGGTACCGCACTAGGCCGAGTCCTTACCGCAGCAGCCCGGGTTCGAATCCGGCCCGGACCCTTTGTTGCATGTCCCGCCTTTCCTGTCTCTCTCAACTATTACTAGCTAATAGAAAAAAAAGGTAGAAAATGTCAACAACCAAAAAAAAAAGGGAAAAATAGCACCGATCATTAAACAATTGTGAATAAGAGCACTTTGCACGACCCGTCTCCATATTCAGCATGCAGCTGTCACTTCCTTAAATTGCGCTCCTTGCTGTGGGTCTCGTCAGAAAGGATTAGCATTAATAAATAACAGCGCGAGTTGTTTTAACTAGACACAACACGGCACTCCTGGGTCTTAAACACACTACTTAAGTCCTACCGACTAGAAAGACTTGACACGCTGAACAACTGACTCTCACAGATAAGCACACTTGTTCCAACAGGTCATAGAAGTGTTCAACACTTCAAGACATGTCGAGAGTCCAGTCGTGAAAATCAAACATGTTTGGTGTAACCGTGACGGCGCCGACTGGTCGCAGGCCTGGGCTGGAGGAAAGTGGTTCGAACCAGAAACCCCCACACACTACCAGATCAGGTCCGTGGTGATCTGCCCTATTTTGGATGTCCAAAATGGTAAAATGGAGAAAGTCTTCAACTTTACTGTCACGCCGCTGTTTGTGTATCGGCGATACAATGAGCATGGCCACACGGGGGGTTACGATTCAACACGTTGTGATATATTACGATACTGGAAGCCGGGCAATATACCACGATTCATAGGCCCGTGTTCCATGTGTTTACGCTACTTCCTGTCCCAGTTTACGTCGCTACGTTGGAGTGGAAGAGTCAAATGGCTGAAGACAGATTACAGCACTGCTATCTAGCAGTCGGGGGTTTAAACACAACACAGAACCAACCGTCTGCCATGAATCTTTGCACGTAAACTACGAATGAAAAATCGATGGTGTTTTTGATAATCGATACAGTATCACAAAACATAACATGGTGATACTCAAGTGTATCGATCCTTTCTTACACCCCTACCCCTTCGTGAGCTACCTTAAGCCTAATGTGCCCTTAAATAAATCAAATCCGATTCAACGAAAGGCCAACACTTGGTCTGTGCTTTAAACAGACTGCCTAAGTTAAACCTGTCTGGTCTGGATCGGCCACCGAACAGGACAGGGACAGACCACAACGGACAGTTAGGTCCGCAGAGAAAATCATTGGTGCCAACCTGCCCTCCATTCAGAACTTATACACCTCCGGAGTCAGGAAACGGGGAGGCAACGTCATTGCTGACCCATCAAACCCTGGTCACAACCTGTTCCAACTCCTCCCCTCTGGTAGGCGCTACAGAGCACTGCATCCCAAAACAAACAGATATAAAAACAGTTTCTTTCCACGGGCTGTCATTCAAATGAACACATCCATCCATCCATCCATTATCCGAACCGCTTATCCTGCCCTCAGGGTCGCAGGGATGCTGGAGCCTATCCCAGCAGTCACTGGGCGGCAGGCGGGGAAACACCCTGGACAGGCCATCACAGGCCTGACACACACACACACACACACACGCGCAGTTAGGGACAATTTAGTACGGCGGATTCACCTGACCTACATGTCTTTGGACTGTGGGAGGAAACCGGAGCACCCGGAGGAAACCCACAAAGACACGGGGAGAACATGCAAACTCCACACAGAGGACGACCCCCCAAGGTTGGACTACCCCGGGGCTCGAACCCAGAACCTTCTTGCTGTGAGGCAACCGCGCTAACCATTGCGCCGCCGTGCCACCCCAAATGACCGCTTAAATAAATCAAAATAAGTAAATAAATCCAACCATTTTGTATATTGTACAAATACTGTACATTGTACATATACTGGTGTGCTCTGTTATGTCCATCTACCTCAGGCATGTATGTAAGTAACCTGCTAACATCTATTTCAGCATCTCTGATATATTCTCTGCACTATTGCACTTTATCACCTCTTATTTCACCTGTATAAGTCAATCCTTGGGTATATATCTGAAGATTGTTGTGTTGTAGTGTTGTTATTCCATGTTAAGTACACTGAGAGAGCCACGAAACTGGAGTCAAATTCCGTGCAAACCTACACGGCCAATAAACATGATTCTGATTCTGATTCAGACTCGTGTGGTCAGGCCAACAATCTGATGGAAAACAGTCGATTCGGTTTATGCCAACAATATTTTTAAACTCATCAAATCTCTCTTAAAAACTCAGAACTGTCAGTACACACTGATATGTTTTGGGTCAAACTACACAGCCCATCGGCACCCAGCAGCAGTCTGTAATGAAACATTCATTATGTTTTAGACAAAGCTCGGGCCCGTTCGCCATGCGCTGGAAGGAAAGCACCCAAGGAGGGGGGCTGAATAATTCAGTGCCACTCTACTCTTATACCTCACGCAAGGCCAACTACAGTGCCCGGAGAAGTTGCAACCGACTACTACACAGCCACAACAATTTACTGTACAGTACGACTCCTGACTCCAGGTTATCTGATGGAGGGTTTTGCCAAAATGTGGTCGCCTGACGCGGCAGTCAACAAAAGAGGTGGCACAACACAGGCCGTGTTCTGCTTTATTCCAGAAAGACGATCTTTGGAGGACGCTCATGGCCGATCCATTGCTTTGCTGTGTTATGAAGCTTGAATCATACACAACCAAACATGCAGACCATTGCTGAGGATTGAGGACTGCTTCTTTACGGTGGGTGGCGGTCAAAGGTTAAACTTACGGACGGGAACAACATGGTATCAGAGACGTGGCGGCAAAAGACAGAAAGAGGTGGCGCCAATCAAAGGCTGAGTACTGATGTCATTCCTCGTGTTGACAGAGACGCTGCCTAAATCACAGGATGACAAACAGGAAGTCTTCTAAGCCGCACACAATGAGGGTCGGGTGATGACAAAAGCCTTTTTATTCTCTTGTCATATATTAGATATTAGCTCATAGGGCTAACACCGTCACCAAAAGAGGTTCAAATCCCAGCGTCAGAACAACAATGTGTAGCCGCGGGGCTTCCGCGCAAAACAAAGAAGTACCAATTCAGACCGAGAAGCGCACAACGGATCAAAAATCCCCCATTTAGACTAAAAACATACATTATACACACAATACAGGGTGTATAACAAACTGACTGGGCATGACACAGACATTAGCAACGGCTCAAAGCAGCCCTAACTTACACACAGCAGTCTTACCTAGTCGTTCACTCAGCTGCGACGTATACACATACACAAACAATACATACACATATGCACACACCTCTCTGAATGAAGTAGCACACACCCACACATACACACACTCACCCTGCTGTAGGTACTCCTCCTTGTGTGGGACATGTTTGCTGGTCGGCCGCTGTCTCGAGTGAGAGAGCGTGTTATTGGAGAGAGCATTGGCCAGACAGAAGGGGTAGGGAGAGGGTTGGTTGGATGGAGGGGGGTGTCAGTGATGCTGTCTTTTTTCCTCTCTTTCTCTCCTTGCAAATCACACCACCGCTTCTCTTAATCCCTCATAGTATAGCCTGGGCTCTCAAAACTCCCTGCTTCTCCCCTCTGGTGATCTCTTAAGAATCCTCGGGAGCCCTGGTCCATCAGGATGGGGGGCTTTCGTCAGCCTGGCGCTCGCGTTACGGCGTGAAGTCAGCCTGACTTCAAATGGAATGAATGGACCAAATGAAAACAGAGCAAAGGGGGGGGGGGGGGACAAAAAAAAAACCAACCAGGGTTGGTCTGCTGTGAATGCATCAGCTGAGCGGCAGCACTGCGCTAGAGCCTGCTCTGGCTTCTGCAAGAGGAGGGGTGGGGGGGGGGGGTTTAGGCCTGGGGACCAACTCTGGGTCCTAAAGCCTGCACACCTAAAGCGTC
Source organism: Lampris incognitus (assembly GCF_029633865.1). Classification (NCBI taxonomy): domain Eukaryota; kingdom Metazoa; phylum Chordata; class Actinopteri; order Lampriformes; family Lampridae; genus Lampris; species Lampris incognitus. Next base: position 36,595,459 of record NC_079226.1, read on the forward strand.
ACAAGAACTTGTAATGATGGGCTCATGCACGGTCCCCCTTTTCTTTCTTCTTCATTGTCATTAGGGTTGCCCTACAACTAATGGAAGTGCCTAGATGAGGCGAGACTCAAAGTCACCAGAGTCACTGCTTTTAAAATCCACCAATAATCACCTCATCTCTTCAAAAGACAAATCACTTCTTCTTCCCCACTGACTGCAGCGTGAGGTTGGGCATTAAAGTGATTGCATTTTTTGCAAGAACAGGAGGAAGAAAACCAAATTCTGCAAAATACAGGCAGCAATCCTTTTTCACCAGGGGGGAAAGTGAACCAGTTCAACTCGGTTCTATTCCACATCATTGCCATTGGAAGACAAAGGCCCAGGTAAAGCTCCATGGTACAGCAGGGGGAGCACACTGTATTGCCCAGACCCACAGATTGCATTAGGGGCCTGGCCTGATGTGTTGGCAGATCACAGAGGCAGGATTAACCCTCTTTTATCAGCTAACTGCATGGCTCGGGCTTTTTCTCTCGCAATCCTCTATTCATGTGGGGAGTTTTTCTGCAATGAAAGCAAATGCTCCAGGGATTCTGTGAAAAAGGTTTCAGGGTAGAGGCTGATGAGAGATGCTTTAAGAGCTCAACTGTACGCAGCTGAAAAAAGAAACCAACCCTTCAGGAGACGAGATTATGCCCATGCCTAATAATGCACCTTGTTATAAGCAGCAATGTTGGGACTAGGTCTAAATACTGCATAGTTTGTAGGCTTAGCACACATCCAACACACATGGATATAATACTGAGCACCATTTAGGCCTCAGCCTTTTGCATGCATGTAGGATTTCAACACAGAGTCTGTAATCCAGATAATATGACAAAATTAGTCATTTTCAGTCTCGACCAAAGCAAAGTGAACAGGAGCTGGACTAAAACATTCACGCAGAGCAGAGGTACTGAGTATATAAACAAAACAATGACTGTCTGCAGTCTTTTTGCACCCCTCTATGCAAATGAGGAGGGGACAGCAGAGAGGGAGGGGGTTATCGCTCAGTCAGAAAACAGGCAGGGCTACTGAAACATACATGGATTCAGCAGACAGCCTCGCTACAGAAGATGAGGATAATCACAGACAAAGGTGTACGTAACCAGCAGAGCTCAAATCTAGCCAAAGGCTAGTCTGCTGCTTACTGCCTGCACAATGCGGGGTGCAGGAAGCATCGCAGTGACACAGAGAGCGGACGGAATGATACTGCGTCTGGGTTCGCCAACCCATAAGAATTTTTCTTCGCTATCAAGATGAGCCGCGGCATAAAACACAAATGGGCTGCACAAGGTGAGTATCGATGAGGTACAGAATCTCAGGGATTCTGCATTTAAAGAGGTTTCTGTGAGGGAGCTAAAATTGCAACTGCTGTGTCAGCAGCCTACTGTGAACGGTTTCAGATGGCGTTGTTATGGTATTTAGATACAGGCCTATTTCTTAAGGGCTTGAAAAAAAAAATCAATAGAAGGGAGGGTTTAATGCGTGAAGGTTGTAAATGATATGCCATGGTCAATGAAACTGAACTGGAGTAAGCTCTGATTTTACCTCCCGTATGCAGAGCTACTTCACCAAGCTCCAGCTTTTGCCATCGAGGCCTATTAATAACAGTACATCTTTTATGAGGAGTGATGGTGTTTAAATGGTGCGCAGCGATGGTGTGGTCCTTTCCAAGGGCTACCAATGAACGCTTGTCTGCAATCATCACTAAGCCAAATAACCTATTAATGCAAAATAGCACTGATCGATACTTAATTTTCCTACATCTGTGTAACTTGGATCAGTCTGACATTTTCATACAACAACAGGATAGAGGATAGACGACAAGGTCTTTTTTCACAATAACAACGGAGTAAGGGTGCCTTTTCTTTCAACTAACATCTTTGCCAGTGACAATTATGCCTAGGCTATGCATTCACATGCATTAATGAAAGTAGGTCACGCAAAGAAAATCAAAGTTAAAAGCCATTTCTCTTACATCTATTTGACACACTTTAATAATAATTAATAATCGACTGTTTTGGGGTTGTTGTTTTTATCCCAAACACCAGAAAAGTGGCTGTGATTGGATTTCTGAGCGGAAGCAGGATTGAAGGGAAGCACGAACGATACTGAATTATTAATGTATAATTTGGAGCCATCTAGCGACATATACACGTCCAGGCAACGCTGGCCCAAAATTAGTGCCCAGCTACATTTATCACAACACATATGAATGAGACCCTACACGAGGTGGGTGGCTCAAAAATAAAACTACTACCGTTAACGTGAAACAATCTAGAATATCCCCCCCCCCCTTTAACCGGTTACCGCATATAATTTATTCATAATGGATGGAAAGGGTGTGGCACAATCCCCAAATCACGCCGCGATCCCTTAAAAATGTTTAACACGTGTATGGAAGCGCGGAGCGGATCATCCCCAGGACCGCTGATGACTGGAGCGTTAGGATGTGGGGTCATCACACGTGGACGGCCAATTGTGACCCCCACCCCACCCCCCCTCCCCCTCAAAGACTTTACTTGAAGCCGATTATACGCCCGACGATCGCGGACTTGAGTACTTTTATATGTTTTACACACGTTGTCCGCAGCGTTTACCTGAACGGCATCATTATTTCGTCATTCCTAGAGCTCGACGTCTGGGACCCCCCCCCCCTCTCCCCTCTCTCTCTGTCTCAGCCGGCTGCCAAGCCGTCAGCGGGGCACTCCCATGTCCGCCGCTAGCGGCGGAGCTAGTTAGCCGTCACTCTCGCCCGTCTCGCGCTCCCTCCATCTCTGGCTCCTCCAGGAGCTTCGCCCCACATAGCTCGTAACGGTAACGACGGCGGCCCGGTTGTATTTCGACGCGTCACGTCGGCGTCGCTCCAATCTTACCTTGCTTTCTTAAGTAAATTCGGGCGCTCGGCTTCGTCCCCTCACAGCTCTCCGCGGCTGCGTCCATCCGCGGACTCCCTTATGGCGACATCCTGTGGTGTCCGCTGAACTGCCTGACTAATTATGGAAGGTTAGCGGCTCTCTCTGGTGTAACCGCCACGCAGAAATAAACCCCGAAAACAAAACAAATCAAAACCCCACCCCACCCCCAAAAAATAAAAATAAAACAAACAAAAAAACGTTGAGATTATGAATCAAATAATACTGTAACGTGCATGGATAAGAAGACACGCTGGCCGCGGTTAGTCCAGCGGTTAGCGATGCCTCCTGCGGTGCGGGCGATACGGGTTCGCGTCCCGGCCGCGGCAGTTCCTGTGGTTGCGTTGTCCCCCGAATTCGCTACATTGGTGTCAGAAGTGGGATGGAGCGACCGTAAGGCCATCGGAAGCGTAGGCGCCCTGAGGCGTGAAGGAGCTGATATGCTTAAGCGAGGGGGTAGTGTAACGTGCATGGATAAGAAGACACGCTGGCCGCTGGCTGGCTGGCGGATCTGACCCTTTAGTCTAGCGACGTCTCCTGCGGTGCGGGCGATACGGGTTCGCGTCCCGGCCGCGGCAGTTCCTGTGGTTGCGTTGTCCCCCCGAATTCGCTACAATACACATGCGTCTCGTTATTGTATCAGCAATAACGCCTGAAAGTTCAAATTAATACAAGCTAATGTCCAATTAAAAGTTTAACACTGACACAATTAAGGTGGCCACGAGTCCTTTTATGCGGGGAGTAACAAATAAATACGTCAAGAAAAGTGATTAAAAAATAACCATTCAAAAATATAAACAGCCCCCCCCCTTAATGAATACTTGTGCATCCTTGGATAAAACGCCTCGCCGGGGCACCTTACATCCTTATATAAAAACTATAAAATTGATCAGCTGGGCTGGTGGCGACAGCCAGACAAATCCATCTATTGTAAAAACCCATATGACGATATAGCTTATGAGCATCAGCCTGCAGCATGGATGTATACAAACTCAAGAGCTGTTTGACATAACACTTTGGCAAACCTCCGGACCCCCCTCCTAACAGAAATGTGCTTCAGTTTCCAGGCTACTGGCTGTGTGCAGCAGGGAAGAATGGCAACGGTGCCCACTACATAAGCTTGGTGCTCAGCCACCCAGAAACAGGAGACCTGTCCTTCCTGCATGTAGCTGGTCTTGATATCCAGGAGGTCCTCTCTGAGACCGAGTTGGACCCCCCTGGTAAAACAGGTAGCGGACTCCCTCCCGGGCGGTCAGCAGCAAGAGGGCTGTGGTAAGTAGAGAGGAAAGGAGGGAGCCTGACCAGACACCGACCGCCGGAAGAAATGTGAGCAGAGTAAGCTGCACCCAGGGCCTGCCCAAGGGCCTAAATACAAACAGCATTCAGATGCCCGGCAAAACCCACGGAGTACACTTCCCAGACCAGATCATAGTCCTTGTCCCGCGCGGATTCGAAAACTGGCCATCCTGTGTCCCCTGGAGAGAAGAACACAACTCAGTTGAAAAAAAAAGTGGAGTTCATAATTTATTTTTGGCTGGAGATTCAACATTCAAACTGAAAGTACGTTTTCAGATTAACGCCATAGTTAAAACTCTACAGACCAAGTTTGATGAACACTGTTAGTTGTAAACAGTATTGATGTGTATTTTCGGGTAATGATAAGCACTCTCCCTCGTCTAACATAAAATGACACAAGAAAAGCAACTGTTTGTTGTCAAATGTTTTTGGTCTTACATATCATGCTTTGTCTAAGGCAGTGTTTCTCAACCCAGTCCTCAAGGAACCCCTATCCTGCAGATTTTCTTTGCAACCCTGAATAGGTACCTGTTTGTAGTAATTCAGCAGTGAATGTCAGAGTTTGCACACCTTGCATAATTACGTGCTGTGAGATGATTGGTTGAGTAAGTACAAGCAGAGCTACATATGCAGGGTTACAATGAACATCTGCAGGATAGGGGGTCCTTGAGGACTCGGTTGAGAAACACTGGAAGGGCTTCAGTTTAATTCATGCTTATACAACCTCTCATGTCAGTCTTTCCTCATCCTTTACCACACAAGGGTTAGTTTAAAATATCTTAAAACAAACTTAAGTCCAGAATAACAAAATAATCACAACGTGGCATTTTTTTGTACAGCCCCACCCCCTAAAACAAGAGATTAATTTTAACTCTAACATTTTAAGTGTTCAACAGGCATGAATAAGAATTTACAAAATCAAACATATTCTACAGGACAATGAACACCAAGTACTGGAATGCACACCAGGAATATATTCATCCATAGTAACATTACACCTGATCGACAACAATGAGTGATCCAATGAAGGTTAATCAAAGAAATGCAGGAACACATAAGCAGCCCAGCCACCCAGTGCACGTATGTAAAGTGAGAGCGGTCCATCCATCTTCTGCAGCGTCATTTTATTCCGGGACAATATCTGAAATGCACAACCTTTCCAGTATCTCTGCGGGTTTTAAAGTCGTTCGAAAGCTTATTCTTTCAGTCCCTTCTACCGCCTTGCTGTAAATCCAGCCTGTACTCAGCCAGTGAGAAATTCGTGATTTTTGCGACAAACTCGGGGACGACAAACTCTCGTATCTTCGTGTAGCCCATGTGCTCGTACAGCTTCTGAGCGTCGGTCTGCACAACCGAGGTGTACAGCACCACGGCCTGGTAGCCCCTCTCGCGGGTGAACTCTGCCACCGTCCGGCACAGAGCCTTGGCTATGCCCATCCCGCGGTGCGTGCGGCGCACGGACATGCGCTTCAGCTCCAGGCAGCCGGCCGCGCGCTCGGCGGGCAGGCAGGCCACCGTGCCGACCACCCGACCCTCGATTTCCGCCACCCAGAAACACGAGTCTTTGTGCCCCAGGTAGGTGTCGCAGATGCGGTTTAGGTCCTTCTTGAGGGAGGCGTCGATGTAGCTGGTGAACATGTAGCCGACGAACTGCCTCGCCCCCGCCAGGAGGAGGGTGACGGCCAGCGTGGGCAACAGGAAGGACTTGGAGCTGGCCAGCAGCGCGCAGAACACGCACGTCAGCACCATCTGGGTCAGCGGCTGCTTCAGCAGGTGCACGAAGGACGAGGGCACGTGCTCGCTCATCCCCAGGGTGAAGATCTCCTTCGCGGCCTCCTCGTCGTCGTCCCGGTACTTCCGGATCTGAAAACTGGCCATGATCGCGGCGCTCGCCTTTCAAACACAACAACGAAGACAACCGTGAGAGCTAACTAACGAACGACCCCCCCCTCCCTAGAGGACCACGTAACTGGGTTTACCACCAAATCATTAAACGTTAATTAGCCCAGTGAATCACCGCAGCGGATCCACTGGTGAAAACTAGACCCCCCCCCCCGTCCCTAATGTCGTGGCTTACCGAGGACGTCTGAAATGACCTAAAGTGGACGGTTGTGTGACATGAGTCTGGGTGGCTCTTGCAGGGGAGCTTATGTCTCGTAACGATAAGCCGACGCTGCTAATTAGTAGCAATCCCCGCCACCTTCTCCATGCAGCACTACGTCCCCGTCGCTACATAAACCGTATCGACATACTATGCATATGCACAACACAAACGGTAGACGTACATGCTGTGCCAATGTCATTCAGCCAAAGCCACGACTGTTAGCGGCTGTCTGCTAACCCAAACGTAAGCCTAGCTGAGCATATAAAAGCGGAGGCTTAAATCAGAGCCGCTCGAAAAAAATGTCTAGCGGAAAAGGGGAGAACACGTAATTCAAAGGCGACTAACCTGTTTGCAATAATAACAACACGACAGATGCCACCGCAACTCGCTAGAAGGCGAACTCTCCCCCTGCGCAGGTTCGCTGACTAACTTCCGTGTTTTAGGGAACGCTCGTCGCCGATTGGCCAGCCAAGCGCTCGCGTTCCCAGTCCACGCGCAAACGTGGGCACGTCGCATTTATATCGACGCCTGCAAATAAGTGATTTGATAAATGATAAATGAGTAAAGTGCTTGAGCCAAAGGGACTTTGAAACGGACAAACAAACAAGGGACAGAGAGAGGGCAAAACAAACCGTTGACAAAAAGACCAGCGAAGGCCGGGGAGGTAAGAAAATCCAAAGGTCAGAGGAGACAGCCGGGCCGTCGACGCGTTAGTGAGTTATCGCGATAGTGACTCCGAAATAGCGCACAACGCCGAGTGATTGAAAAAATAATTTATTGGGTTTTTTTTTTTAAAACACAATTGTCTTGATTGCACACACCAAATGACTGTAAATATATTTCAATTGTTCGGACTAAGTTCGGCTGCGGTTATAAGTCAAAAGAAAACAAAATACATTTTTCAAAACACAGTGAGTTTTGTTCATACAAGCACTTTCGATTCACTTTCCTGCCCAGCGATGCCGTGAGCAGATATGAGAGCAGCTTATGACAACTTTTTTTTTCTATCAATAAACTCAATTTCCCCCTTGTATCCACGTGTCCTCTTCTCTTTTAGCTGAGGTTGATCTGCCCAGCAAACAGAGTAATCAGTAGAATGATGGTAAATCCAGTGAGCAGTCCTGCGTTCTGAATGAGGAAGAAGATGACCCTTGAAGTCATTCCGTCCTGTGTCGTTACTATGCTGTTCATTTCTGGTAACTGCAAAAGAAAAATCAACAATTAAAGACCTGTTCCATGCAAACAAATCACCCTTCAGAGACAACAAGCATTGGCAATAGTTTGAGCTCGTAACACTTTCTATGAAGCTTGCATCTATAACGCCCTATAAGCATCTATAACGCCCTATAAGTGTAGCTATAAGTCATTGTAAGATTCATTATAACCATGTATACGCCCTCACAACACCTCACAGCCACCTTTATGATACATTATGTCGATTTAAAAAGGATTTATGCATTATAAATATGTCATCGTTAGCCTGTTTATCTGTCAAATGTCATAATGCATCATAGCCAGCTTGTTTTGCTGAAGTTTTGTAGAGATGTATAATGAGACTTCAGTGCTATTTCACAGTCTTCAGCCATAGCCGTTAGTCATTGTAATACACATTATACGAAAGTATGGGCGTTATAGATGCAATAGATGCTTATAGGGTGTTATAGATGCTTATAGGGCGTTATAGATGCAAGCTTCATAGAAAGTGTTACTGGAAGTTGTAGCAAGACGGCATACATGTTATTAATATAAACGTATTGTGTCCAAGGTCAAAAGCTGTTGCTGATTTTAAAAAAACACAATCAATACATAGTACAACGATACACACAGAAAAGCATTGAGAACATACAAACATACATACATACAACCCTCACATACAGAGAGAAGTTCTCACACAACACTAATCAAATGCAAAAGTCACCTTGCTTATGACTTAACTTGTCATTCAAACGAAATCTAAGAGTTCAAGATTTTAATCTGCCAATCTTACATCATCTCCTGGGAATGACTTGCCATTTACCCCCTCGACAGCAGGGTGTTACTCACCATGTCAGCCAGTGCAATGTAAAGGAACATGCCTCCTGCGATAGCAAAGATGGCATTGGGTGCAAAAGTGCTTCCTAACAGGATGCCGAAGGTGAGGCCGACGTAACAAGACATGGCAGAGAGCATGTTGAAGAAGATGGCTTGAGGTACGCTCATACCAGCATTCAGCAGGATTACAAAGTCACCTTGAGGGAGGAGAAGAAAGTAGGCAGACACGGTTACAACAGTGAGGAAAAAGAATAGTCAAATGTCTCTGCAACGTTGCTGTCAAACTTGAGTTGCTTGGCGTCTCATGTTTCAAATCCATATTTATGTTCCTTTTTTTTTAATTATTAAACCTGCACTAAGTTTGAGCCTACTCTAAACGAGGGGACACTTTTTAAGTACACCAATGCTCCTCACTGACCCAGTTCATGGGGAAACTCCTCGCACACAATGGCAATGGACGTGCTGAACCCCGCCAGGACGGACACCGTGAACGAAGCGCCGATAGCAAGGCCATCGATGAAGTTGTGCAGGGCGTCGCTCACAGTTATCATCCACGCCACGGTCTTAATGTCAGAGATGTGTTGCCCACGTAGCCACTGGCACATAAAGCCAGACACCTGAACTTCCTGCAAAAAAAAACCTCCCCAGGAAGAGAGGACAAGTCAAGGGTACACTCACGTTGCTGTTCGTCCATACCAAAGCAAAGCGCTGTTCCAACTTTAAGTGGTTTTTTTTCTTTCTTTTTTTTTGGATTTTTCTCCCTTTTTCTCCCCAATTGTATCCGGCCAATTACCCCACTGTTCCGAGCTGTCCTGGTCACTGCTCCACCCCCTCTGCCGACCCAGGGAGGGCTGCAGACTACCACATGCCTCCTCCGACACGTGGAATCGCCAGCCGCTTCTTTTCACCTGACAGTGAGGAGTTTCACCAGGGGGACGTAGCACGTGGGAGGATCACGCTATTCCCCCCAGTTCCTCCTCCCCCCCAAACAGGCGTCCCGACCAACCAGAGGAGGCGCTAGTGCAGCGATCAGGACACATACCCACATCCAGCTTCCCACGTGCAGACACGGCCAATTGTGTCTTTAGGGACGCCCGACCAAGTGGGATTTGAACCACCGATCCCGGTGTTGGTAGGCAACGGCATAGACCGCCACGCCACCCGGACGCCCCGAGTTTAAGTGTGATTGACAGCAGGACCGTGCATGCTCGGGGATATTTCCTGGTGGCGTGCTCAACAAGCAGCACAAAAGGACATAGCCGCAATGTCTTAAAAGTACAACAACAAAACAAAGTATCCAATATCTATGAAGGGGTATCGATGTGCCGAGGAATAAATGACTAAACCCTGCATTACATAGTTCCACAATTTAACAAAGTAGTGGATGTGTGTGTGTGTGTGTGTGTGTGTGTGTGTGTGTGTGTGTGTGTGTGTGTGTGTGTGTGTGTGTGTGTGAAAACATAGCAATCCTCTTCTTTCAGCTTGTTTGGGAAAACATAGCAATACAGATGATTCAACGGATTGCCGCCCCCCCCCCCCCCCCGTTTCCAGTTGAAGGTCTGGTAGTGGATTAAACTATCGAGCGTAGTTTGGACTGAAAACCTGAATACTTTTTATCCCTATGTAAATAGTATTGATTATGCCCCCCCTCCCCCCAAAAAAAGCCCTTTCTCTAGCTGAGCCTGTGTTAGTCACTACGCTCAGCTGGTGGAGTCGCTGGCTGGAATGAGAACCTGTGTTCTTTACAGACGGGATGTGTGGCATTTGGTTAAAAACTACTCTGTTACAGCCATAAAGGCACAAGTGTCCTTAATGCAGAACCTGAGAGCCGGCAGGAGCGACCAGCGCCTCACGGGTCTCGGCTGGTGATACCCTGCAATGATAAAAATCACCCCATTATCGGCCACGGCCAAACAAGGACTCTGTGTGCCCGCGGGACAATTCCAGCATTTATCACGGGGGGAAGAATCTGAATCCTTGTACTTGGTTACATTCCTTGAGCCCTTTGTGACACCGGCTCATTCATGCTGTTTGTTTTAGTATCGTGATCCCCGCCAAACAGGACTCTTGCACATGACTCCCAGAATTCACTATCAAACATTAACGCGTGTCTCAGTAATTGTATAGTGTCCCAGATAACAGCTTGATAAACAACTCTTACAACATGCTGTTGCATATGAGCTCATGAACAAAAATCCTATAGCTGGCTTTACAATCTGATTTCCTTTCTCCTCTGGAGCGCATTATCACCCGAACCCCACACACCCTACCTGCTCTTTATAAGATAGACGAGGTGAGCAATATCTTTCCTTTTCTTAAGGAAGCATGTCTCAATCCCAAGTGGCTGAGAAATGGTATAAAATGGGGTAACTCCATTTTTCTGTGGGGTTGTGAATGAATACCCGCTTATCAAGCCTACATCGTGAGAGAGAAGCAACCAATCTGTATTTTTATTAAAGATATAAACTTTTGCATGGGGGTAACTACTGGGAACTGTAGAAAACAGCCCGTTAATAGGGGGTATTATTTGGCTGCATGGATGGGAGTGTGGATATATATACTATATGTGTGTGTGTGTGTGTGTGTGTGTGTGTGTGTGTGTGTGCATTGTGAGCATCAAAATTGCTCATTGTACCCCACAATTGTACTATGATATATTTTTCACACTCTCACACACACACACACACACACACACACACACACACACACACACACACACATATATATATGAAGTGCATGCATGTATAATATATATGCGTTTGTTTTAAGAGTGGAGGAGGTTGAGTGTGGGCTGAAGGGAGGAGCAAGTTTTAATGCATGCCTCTCAAGCAGAGACACAGTAAGAACTCATGTAAATGTATGTATATTTAATATGTGCACATATAAAGCTACATGCATGTGTAAGTATTTCTATATATATTTGCATGACCTTTTCGTTACTGCAAACCTTGTTGTGATACGCATCCAAAGGTCCTTGACTAAATGTCTTGTATTTGAAAATGACGTAAAATATACACTACCGTTCAAAAGTTTGGGATCACCCAAACAATTTCGTGTTTTCCATGAAAAGTCACACTTATTCACCACCATATGTTGTGAAATGAATAGAAAATAGAGTCAAGACATTGACAAGGTTAGAAATAATGATTTGTATTTGAAATAAGATTTTTTTTACATCAAACTTTGCTTTCGTCAAAGAATCCTCCATTTGCAGCAATTACAGCATTGCAGACCTTTGGCATTCTAGCTGTTAATTTGTTGAGGTAATCTGGAGAAATTGCACCCCACGCTTCCAGAAGCAGCTCCCACAAGTTGGATTGGTTGGATGGGCACTTCTTTGAGCAGATTGAGTTTCTGGAGCATCACATTTGTGGGGTCAATTAAACGCTCAAAATGGCCAGAAAAAGAGAACTTTCATCTGAAACTCGACAGTCTATTCTTGTTCTTAGAAATGAAGGCTATTCCATGCGAGAAATTGCTAAGAAATTGAAGATTTCCTACACCGGTGTGTACTACTCCCTTCAGAGGACAGCACAAACAGGCTCTAACAGGTACTATTTAATGAAGATGCCAGTTGGGGACCTGTGAGGCGTCTGTTTCTCAAACTAGAGACTCTAATGTACTTATCTTCTTGCTCAGTTGTGCAACGCGGCCTCCCACTTCTTTTTCTACTCTGGTTAGAGCCTGTTTGTGCTGTCCTCTGAAGGGAGTAGTACACACCGGTGTAGGAAATCTTCAATTTCTTAGCAATTTCTCGCATGGGATAGCCTTCATTTCTAAGAACAAGAATAGACTGTCGAGTTTCAGATGAAAGTTCTCTTTTTCTGGCCATTTTGAGCGTTTAATTGACCCCACAAATGTGATGCTCCAGAAACTCAATCTGCTCAAAGAAGTGCCCATCCAACCAATCCAACTTGTGGGAGCTGCTTCTGGAAGCGTGGGGTGCAATTTCTCCAGATTACCTCAACAAATTAACAGCTAGAATGCCAAAGGTCTGCAATGCTGTAATTGCTGCAAATGGAGGATTCTTTGACGAAAGCAAAGTTTGATGTAAAAAAAATCTTATTTCAAATACAAATCATTATTTCTAACCTTGTCAATGTCTTGACTCTATTTTCTATTCATTTCACAACATATGGTGGTGAATAAGTGTGACTTTTCATGGAAAACACAAAATTGTTTGGGTGATCCCAAACTTTTGAACGGTAGTGTATATGTGCATGTGTGTGTGTGTGTGACAAAATATAACTTAAAAAAATTTTTTTTAAATAAATGCATTCATATACAAAAAAAAAAGCTTTGGTTACGTAGCCTGTAAATTCTTGGCATGGTTTTATGTGTAAAGGCAATCAAGGCCTGATGACTGATAAGACTTCCCAAACGGAAGGGTCATTGCTTTCAATTCTCAGTCTATCTTATATCCAGGAATGAGTTCATCATTAGATAAGTGAACAGAGAAACTGAATACAGTTGCATTAGATGGGTCGGTAGCGTCCGGCATGCCAAGCACGCGTCAACATTCCCGCAGTGGAGACCTAGACTCTCCCATCTAACACGCTTCCCACTCGTCGCGTTTCGGTTTTCCGCACATGCGCTGATAGGTCACTTTTTCAGCCTCTCGATGACGATTAACGCCGCTGCGCCCACGTGCTCAGCGGAGGGACGGGGGTGTGTGTGTGTGTGTGTGTGTGTGTGTGTGTGTGTGGTGGTACCTGAGAAGGTGTGGCGTCGCCATGCGGGGGGTCCACGGTTGCGGAGATGGTGCTGATGCTGGTCAGCACGATGCCCTCTTTTTTCTCCGACACGTCTCCGTTCTGCAGGGAGCTCTCCTGAGCGTCCTCTGCAGGGGATAAGTGGCTCTGACCCGGCTGGGGAGGGAAAACAAAGGAGTCAGATTAGAAGACGGGCTGTCGCTACGTGCTGAAATGATGAAGACGTTGCAGAAACGTTGTTTTTGTTTTACACTTGCTTGGGGTGGAAAAGTTGGCGAGGTGATTAAGACGTTCCGCGACGAAGAGCGGTGGGAACAGGAATATCCAATTTCTCAAGCGGCAAACTATTCTGACCAACCGTTCTCCGCTTTTCTCTGAACGTTCACCGGCCCAGTCTTTACACACTTGCAGTCGACCAGTAGGAAAAAGCAGCTGATCAGCTCTCAGCTGATCTCATGCAGGTTCTTCAAAAATTTGCTTAAAACCTGCTTTGCGTTCGGCTGGAAATATGAATGATGGCTTTGAAGAATCAAGCAAATTATATATATATAACTTTGTTAAAAGAAAAACTCAATGGTAGGGAAAGTGCTCAACAAATAAGGAGCAAAATAATCCAGTGAGTCCAGTAAATTCTTTATGAGACAGTACAAGCCTGTTTCATGCCATAAGCAATAAAGAATTTACTTGACTCACTGGATTATATATATATATAATTTGCTTAATTATTGATTAATTACATATATAAAATATGATACGTTATTATTATTATATTCATTCATTCATTCATTCATTATCCAAACCGCTTATCCTTACTCAGGGTCACGGGGATGCTGGGGCTTATCCCAGCAGCCATTGGCCGGCAGGCGGGGAGACACCCTGGACAGGCCGCCAGGCCATCACAGGGCTATTATTATTATAATATATTATTAATATATATATATAATCCAGTGAGTCAAGTAAATTATATATATACATACATATATATATATGTATGTATGATCTGTGTTTAACAAGAAACACGTGTAGCTATCCCTTTGGGCACGTTGTTGGGTTATCATGTGGGCTCTTATGATGTTCCATTTAACTAAGCCCACTACACTTACATAAATATGTATACTATACACATACTGTACACACAAACATTATCGACTAGATAGATAGATGGATGGATGGATAGATACAAACTCTGAAAAGACTGATAAAAGGTGTTCAGATATGAGATACTAAGATCAGTCAAGGGGCCGGTTTGCCGTAGTGAAATCCAGACGGTAAAGAGTGGACGTGAGCTGTATGGGGAGCAGGTGTTCATTTACTGTACGTTGCACTATGAACAATGAACTCAGTGTCCAGTCCGTGGGAAGTGTAGGGAGCTCTGTGTTATTAGCTCCTGCTGACAGATAATATGGTATAGCTCGTATGATCGCACAATCACAACAGCTATACCGTACTATCTGTGGCTTATCCTCTTTATTGCTGGACCCACAGCTGCCCTGCCGCTAATATATTTAGATCTCGGGCCGATATTTTATATGGGCTCCTCAAACATGCATCACTATCATGCTAGCTGTTAATTAGGATAACAAATGAGTCAATAAACCTGAACTATTCATTAAAGGTTATAAAATGAAAAATAAATCAGTAACCTATAGCTCTGTAGTGAGCAAATCCTCCGGCGTGGTGGCGGACTGATTAGCAATCGCAGGCTAACGCCTGGTGAACTCAGCGGACCTGCCTGTACTCTTACCTCTTCATCCGTCCGCAGCACCATTTTCAGCACCTTCTCCATGAAGAACAGGAAGTAGAACCCGCCGAATATTCCAACTGCGTTTTTCACGTAGTTATCCGACTTGGGGTCGAATCCCAGGGCCTGTGGATGTTTTTGGGAGATGGTGAAAGACGTATTTGAATCAGAGTGTTGTTTTATGTAAGTAAGGATGCACATGGAAGAGGTCTGACTCGCTGGGGCATGAAACATATAGGATGTTTAACGCCCCACCATGAAAGGAGCATGGCCGAATCAGGAGGCTGGGATAAGTGAAGGAATTCGGGGGGAAAGTAGGTGTTTTAGGTCTCTTGTAAATTGCATAAAGAAAAAAGTGAGCCAACAGTATTTGCACTTGAGAACCTTGCACTCGCAGGAGTCATATAGAAATGCATATCTGTGTTGTCCCGAGCTGACCGGAGTCACCAGCGTGCCCCCGTTGGCCTCATATCATCAACTCATAAACATGTACACTTAGCGGCCTTCACACATACACACACACACACACATATATATATATATATATATACACACACACACACACACACACACACACACACACACACACACACACACACAAGTGCCTCAACCCTTGGATTTAAACTGGTTCAAGTTTTCAACCTGTATTTAAGACCCTTTGTGGCCTTCTAAACCAGTTGAAGCTC